>NW_026719048.1:0-12027 GCF_029784015.1 Lycium ferocissimum | reverse complement strand
TTTTTTTTTTCACATCACCAAGGGGTAAATAAATTTACTTTTAAATAAAAGTTTTTAAAAAATCCTTTTTTAAAGGGGAAAAACACATTTTGGATAAAAAGAGCTCTATGTTTTTTCCTTTAAAAGAAAGAATACTTTCAGTGTTTTGCATCTTTTTTATTTACTTGTCAGTTTCTTTAACTTCTTGTATTGCATAGGGAAAATAATTCACACAATATGGACCGAGGGATAATTTAGCTTTCTTCTAGATAAAATTATGGTAGTATCACGTGGCACACGTGGAGGAAATATTTGAATATCAGGACTCAGAGGTGCGTCCATATACTATACTATTGTAGATAATTGTCGTGGTTTCCTTGAAAAAAACAATAAATCATAAATGGGCACCACTTAATTAATTTGTTATAAAATCTCCAATAATTTGACCATCTCATTAATAGCGGTGCTTGTGGATCTTTGTGCTGCATCACTGAGGACAATAACGTACCACTTCTTACTTCAACCAAATGGGAGGAATCACCAAAATCAACAAAGGTTTCTTTTGATGCTGATGAAGATGATATCCAGCAAATTAATGGAGTGAAAAACTTTGTAAAGGAATTTCATTACGAGTCTAAAAAGCTGTGGTACCTAGCTGGACCTGCTATTTTCACTTCACTTTGTCAATATTCATTAGGTGTTGTTACTCAAATTTTTGCTGGTCATGTTGGAACCATTCAACTTGCTGCTGCCGTCTCTATTCAACTCTCTGTTATTGCTGGATTTTCTGAAGGTGTCCTGGTACGTCTATTATAAAAATCAACTATGAATTTCCTTTTCGATAGATATATTTTGTTATACAGTTCTTGTGAATCTCTATCTCTAGGAGGTAGGTTAAGGTCAGATGCTCCACTTCTTCAAATTCCACGTGTGGGATTACAATAGATATGTTGTTATTGTTGTTGTTGTAGAGTCAGGATGTCAAGATCTTAAACTATACTTTGAAGTTAATTCTTGAAAAGTTTGAGGAAAATGGAACATGAATTTCCTCTTGTTTAAGAAGAATTAATAGAGAAGGGAGAAATCATTCATGTGAATACTGGAGCTTTTCTTTCATTTTCGTGATTTTGGGGCTGAATGTCAATACTAGAGTAAATCTTTAGAGTTGATGGTAGAAAGCTGAACTATTATTTTTTCATGAGTTCATATCCCAATTATCAATGTTTCCTTTTCCTACCCGAACATACCGAAAATGATTAGGCCAGCTATAAATTGTTCATTTTTATTACCGAACTATTAACTAGGGTGTTTTAATATATGCGTATTGTGTGTGTTATAATAACTGGAGAAGAAGTAATTAAAACTCGAAAAAAAGTGATAGTTTAGGAGTATTTTTTACCATTAATTAAGTTCTGCATACGGGAAATTTTGATTTTTGCGCTTATAGTAATAGTCCTGTTTCACATAAATTTACCTTGTTTCACTCATGATGATAGATTCATAATCCAATAATTAACATTTTTTGACAGTTGGGAATGGGAAGCGCCACGACAACATTACGCATATATAACTACGAAATACAGCGTAGCTAAACATGAAAATTTCGTAGCTAAACACTTTAGCTACAATATTTTTTTTTCGTAGCATTCGTAAAATTGTACAGAATGAAGGTTAGCTACAGACTTTACATGGTCCGTGTGGCTAAGGACTAATACTTATTGCTACGAATTTTTTTTACAATAGAATGTCGATGGTAAAACTTTTTTGCCACAAAATCTATCTATTATTAAAAAGAGGATAGTTTGCACTAGAATTGCGACATGTGGCGGCGTAGGAGAATGCCATGTGTTAGCTTTAGGATAATCGCAACTATTTTTAAAATTTGAATTGAAGTAAGATAATTAAATATTTATTTTTTAAGAATATATATATATATATATATATATATATATATATATACACACACGTTGAAAGTTGAAACAATCGCCCATTTATAAATGGAGTCCTAAACCAAGCTACCATAATCTAAGGCACGTTTAGGAGAAGTTATCGGATTTTTTTTATTAACTATTTAAATCAAAAAGTAAATTTTTTAAAAATATTAGGATACCATAGGATACACAACTACTCCATATACACACATGATGTAGTCCCTATGTGGACGATTGAAGAAAGAGAAGAACAAAATTAATTGCATTAACATAATTAAATGACATGAATGGAAACCGATCGCTTATTTAAAGGACAACAGTTATGATAGGCAAATATATGTAGGATTTCTTAAAACTTCTATATCCCCATTTCCATCACTAATTCATCACAAACACACATATGCACGTTTATATAGAAACACACACGCACAGTTATAAAAAAAAATCATTAAAGTCACGCACAGAAGTTCCAAAATTTTCTCCATTAAAGTCATTGATGTGGATGGTCTCTTCCATGGCTAACTTGAAATGCGTCCTGGCAGTGTTACCGGCCCAAGAGGGGACTATGAATTTAATGGAGGATTTGGTGTAGACCAAGGTAGGAGTGTTTTTTTGTGTACAGATTGCGGGTAGTGTTCTTCATGATGAAATTAACTCTTGAGAAAACACTCTGCTTATTATATCTGATAACTTTTCTAAGATTATGCTTTAATTTTATCTGTTTGTGGTGTTGTTGTAGGTTGAGTGTGGAATATTATGTGTAAAAGATGGCGATTCATGTCACCAACGGAATAAATATTATCAACAAGCAACGAAAACTCATACAATAAATTTTTGCTTAAAATAAGGTTGCAGAATGAAAAGGTATGGTGAAATTCTTTAGTAAAGTTCTTCACATATGTATGCGCATATTTATATAGTATATCTTTCATGTATTGTAATTGTATGCAAGTCAGAGATTCACATTTATTGTGTGACAATCATTAATGGGGAATCATCAAAATATTAATAAGGTACAGCAACCTAGAAATTAAAGACATCTTTTGTTCACTATATAGTTCATTAGTTTGATTCAGGTTTTGCATATTCCTTTTTACACCTTATTTGTTATGAATTGAGTATTTACCAATTACTAATGTTGGTTTGGCTATAGATCATAACGAGAACAGGTTTGGCTATTAATTTTTCCTTCTCTTTTTGTACTTTCAATTTTTACTTTTAAGTATCTTTCATTCATATAAAGAATGTGGAAGAGTCACCTTTACATGGCGAAGTCCGGCTTTCGAGATAGAATCATAGCCAAAGACACTTTATTTTTCTATTTTGTTATGTTCCTTCCGTACCCCACTTTTTGGGATTTCGACAGATGTCATTGCTGTTATGTCTCCCTACAATGTTTCTTTAACTTTTAAAATTTGTAATAATTTTATTATTTGGTGATTATATTTCGATTTTGTTGTTCTGGAAACTCATATAAAAAGGAGATTAAAAGTACAATTTGACCCAATTTAAAAGGAACATTTTATATTTACAACAGAATCGTTAAATGATTCCGATGAGCAATCTCAATTCGAGAAGATTTTCTCTCTATGAGATTTGTTATTCTTTTTTTTTTTTTTTTTTTTTTTTTTTTTTTGCCTTAAAATTTAAACATGGTGATGTTAATCCTTTATCTTGAAATAACCAATTGATTTCTTAAATAAAAAATTTTGGATACAAGGGTTTCAAAAAATAGTTAGGAAGAGAAGACTTATCATAGAAAGTGGCAAACTGCATCTTGAAGGAATAGTTTTATTAACTTTTTATCATTTATATGGGACAGGAAAGGAAAAATGAGGAGGGAATTGATCCAAATTCACCTTTTCACATAGTAATGACAAAAGTGAAGAGGATGCATTAACAAATTATACTACTTTACTAATGAAATAAAAGTGATCTTGCATATAAAGATTATTTATGACTTATTTGTTTTGTCAAACTTATGACTTATGAGAAAAATATTACTATTTCATTATGAAAAGTATCAATCATTGGACCTAAGAAAGACAACCCGATACACAAAGATCCTATTGCTAAAGAACAATCAAGAAACAAAAATGAAATACACAACAAATGACAAAGTGATTTCATTGAAACTTTACATGAAGTTTCAAAAGAAATCGAAGAAGATGATTGAATTTATTTCTCCGAAATCAAAAATAGAATGAATATTAAGGAGCCTATAACATTAGATGTTCTTTTTTCGTCTTTATTTCCATTTATTATTACTATGCACTTCATCTCTATATGGAAAAGAGTGGGAGAAGAAGTCTCAATCTAGTGAATATTAAAGGAGCAGAATAAGAAAATCATAAGTATAATAGATAAAGAAAGATATTAAGATATTGGGACTAGAATTTTAATAATTTAATCTCTCGCTTGAGAAACCGGCGATCCCTACACAACCCAGAACAAATCATCCTGAAATTAACTTCTTGCTTATGTTCGTTTATTTTTTCAAGGACTGAGATGAATTTAAATAAAAAGATATGTTTAAAAATAAATTAAATAATACAATATATCATAGAAAGTTAAATTAATAAAATCATATTTTTTTATCATTAATAATAAATAGTTAAAAGTATTGTTATAATAAATCAAAATAGCGAGATAATCGTAATATCAGAAAAACACAGAAGCAAGCATTATTAGGCCAAACTTGAGGGAAGGCCTCTAAAAATATCCCTCTTTTTTTTTTCTTTTTTTGTTTTTGTCTAGGGACAGGACCAACATTACTTTACACGTACATATGCATAAATATTAGTAGTATTATTCAAATTTCAATCTTCTATCAGGGGTTGTCTTTCTTCTGTTGCAAAAGCATATAAATTTACAGCAACTTTATTATGGTTATAGACTTTTACCTATAGTTATATTTATATATTGGTTTATTTCTCATAAGTATTAATTATTATAACCTGTTAATGTATTAAATATGATAACATTTTCTCATGTAAACTTTATAATACCATTTAATTTTATAATAACAATATGAATCTTAAAATATTCAATAAACCTGTATATTTGTGATTACGTTTATCAACTGATCGCGCATCGCGCGGGTACGTACACTAGTATATACTTATAGCAAGTAATCGCATTCTTTTGCCATGACAGATAAAAGTTGTAGCTATCTTTATATTGTAGCCACAAAGTGTTTTATTGTAGCAAAAATTTTAATTTATTTGCCACGCAAACGCATGTTTGTAGTCAGATATACAAAATTTTAAGCTCGTGGCAGTAATACTCGTATTTAGCTATGAATAAAATAATTCATAGCTATGAGTAAAAGAATTTGCCACAAATATTTTTCTATTCTAGCTAAGAATCCATACGTTTTGCCATGAAATATATTGAATTATAGCTAAAGTTTTTTTTGCATTTTGCTACGAAAAGTTAAAATATCTTGCTATGTTCTTGTTACGTAGCAATTACATATACCTTTAGCTACGAATTCAAAAATTTCTTGTTACATAGTAATTATATATACCTTTAGCTACGAATTCAAAAATTTATTGCTACAAACTGAAGAATTTGCCACAAGCATTGTTAATTCTGAGAACTTAATAATGCAACTAAGAGAATTCAAAGTTTTTAGATTCCAAAGAAAGTTTCAAGTTGCACATAATTTTATATTTCAATTAAAATACATTCACAATACAAAATTTCTCTATGACACCATCTTGTTTAAGATCCAGAGTCGCATAGTCTTCTTCTTTCTCTCCTCCTCACTCTGCCTCCGAGTGCACTCTTAGCCGGATCAACGTTGATTTTAATTGTCATTTCGCTCTAATTCCTCAAATTTACCTATCAGCAGAAAGATTTTTAACATCAAAAAAGAGAAACAATCAATCACACACACACACACACACACACACACACACACACACACACATATATATATATATATATATATATATATACAATAATCAGTAAACCTCCCAGGCAAAATCTTTTTCTCTAGTCTTCAATTACCCCTCCTTTGACAGATTTCCCAGCAAAGAGAATACAAAAATTAGCCAACTTAAAATTACAACCATCAAATCAAAAGCTCAAATTGTCATTGTTCAATATTGCAGGCTTTTAACGTTTTCCCTTTGTCCAATTCTTTATTAGTTAAAAGATGATTTCAAAAGTTAGCAATAGTTACTGTTTCTTCTGAAGTAGTGACCATTCTCTTAAAATGACTTCACTTAATGTAGAATTAAAAAATTTACCATTCTAGAGTAATTACTATAAATCTGTTACACTAGTACTACTAAATAATTGTTGGTAAAAAAGATGGTCCATAACAACAAAGTCTATACTATCATGGAGTATGAACTTTAAGAGATATTGTACCCATTATATAGCCACATCTTTTTCAATGAATTTGGAGTCAGTTCGTTTTCTTTATGGGTGTGAGACAAAATCTTTAAAAAAAAAAATAAAAAAAAACTACTCAAAAAACAAAGCACACAATTCAATTACAAAAAATATGCTTCATATTTTTGTGCATAACATTTGTTAATCGATTAAAAAATTCTCTAAAATAATGATGAATATAAGGACCTTTAGAACCTGTGCAGTCTAAAAGCATAATAAGAGTAATTTAGTCGTTGAGCTATATGAATCTGCTATAGGACCTCGAATCTGTAAGAAGACAAATAGAGAAAACATCAGATGTCGGAGTAATCCAATTCCATTTGATAATCTAAGAACAAGAGAAGTGAGAAACTTTAAATTAAGATTGAAATTTGCAATAATAGAAAAAAGTAAAGGTTGAAATTGGAGATTGAGACATAGGAGAAGAAAAAGACGGAACCTTTCTTCCGGGGATTTTAGGTTGATTCACGTGAGTAATGAGAAATCTTATTCTGTAAATGATTGATTTTGAGAGTTTTAGGCTTTTTAGGTTTTCTGACTCTCTAATCTTACTAGTCAATCTAATAGAAGAAGAAGGCTACAATTTAGGCAATGTACCTTTAGAGCTAAATATTTTGGAGGGAATTCCTTTTTTTCCAAGTCTTGAATTTGTGAATTCATGTTTGCCCCCTTAATAATTATAACAATAAAAAGAAGTTTTGGTAAGAAATCTCTTATTTTTTAACTTATTAATGAGCATTACTTAATTTGATATAAATTACGGTATATAGATGCACTTCTATATTAACTATACCAAATTATTAATCCTTAGTTCAACTAATTATAATTTACGCTAATCATTAAGTAATTGAATTAGTAGTAGGTCATAAAGTTAAGATATAATCATCTATTTATTTAAATTATATTTGAATTTCATTAGTAAGACCCTATAAAAATTGAATCGAAATAAATGACTTAACACCGCTAATTACACCGGATTGATAAATATTGTTCGATATATTATGTTCGAATCAAATAACATGAATTCTCAAAACACTTGATCGGGATGAAGCTTGAGTGAGACTTAGTGGACTTTTATTTAAATTCAATATAATTAGTTAATCAAAAGTAATTAGGTATAATCAGCTATTTATTTAAATTATATTTGAACCTTACAAGTAAGATCATGTAAAATTGAATCGAGACGAATGGTGAACACCTCTAATTAAACTAGATCGATAAGGGTATTGTTCCAATAAATCATGTCCGAGTCAAATAATCATTCTCGAAACACTTGATCAGGGTGAAGCTTGAGTTAGACTTATTGAAATTTTGTTTGAATTTGATATGAGTAGTTAATCGAAGTTAATATAATCACTTATTTATTTAAGTTCTATTTGAAACCTACAAGCTATAGAATTGAATTGAATCGAACAATTAACACCTCTAATTGCACTAGATCGATATATGTATTATTCTGATCAAACAAGTCTAAGTCAATTAACAATTCTGGAAGCTCTTGATCAAGATGAAGCTTCTCTGGGACTTAGTTAAGATTTGTTTAAGTTTGATATAATTAGTTAATCAAAATTAATTAGATATAATCACCTATTTATTGAAATCATTTTTAAAACTTACTGTCAAATTGAATCGAGTCGAATGATGAACACTTCTAATTACACTAGATTAATCAATGCATTGTTCTGATAGATCATGTCCGAGTCAAATAACATGAATTCTTGGAACACTTGATCAAGATGAAGCTTGAGTAGACTTAGTGAAATTTTGTTCAAATTCGATATAGAATTAATTAATCAAAAGTAATTAGATATAGTCACCTCTTTATTTAAATTTTATCTGAAACTTGCAAGTAAGATCTTGTATAATTAAATCGAGTTGATTGATGAACACCTCTAATTACACTAGATCGATAAAGGTACTATTCCAATGTCCGAGTTAAATAACACTTTTCTAAACACTTGATCAGGAGGAAGCTTGAGTGAGACTTATTAAAGTTTTGTTAAATTTGATATAATTAGTTAATCGAAGTTAATATAATAAGTTCATTGAAACTTACAATTGATAAAGTTGAATCAGATCGAATTATTGACGCATCTAATTGCACTAGATCAAAGATATTATTCCAATAGAAAACATTTGAGTCAAATAACACCAAAGCACTTGATCAAGATGAAGTCTAAAGGACACTTAGTGAAATGTTGTTTAACTTCGATATAATTAGTTAATCGAAATTAAATAGATATAATCACCTATTTATTTAAATTATAGTTTAAACTTACAAATAATGCCCTTTAAAATTGAATCGAATAGGATAGTTAGTACTATTTTTATGGTAACTTCAAGTATAAGAAAAAAATTATTTAGTGTGGCAAAAACATTAGTATTGCTGCACCAAATTTTAAATTGTGATAAAAATTATTATTACCAACGAAAATTTATCAAAATAGTAAATTTGCGGCAATATAATTTTGTCAAGTATAGCTATTAAGCTACCTATTGCCACGATATTTTAGTACTTGGTGCAACAATACTATTTGCTATGGGATTTTTATTTTAAATATTTTTTTTGACTAAAATGTTTCTATTGCTACAACAAGTTTCAACTCATGGCAAATATTAATAATTAGTTACGAAATTTTATTATAGCAAAAAATTTATGGTCAGATTATTGAACTTTTGGCCACAATTTTTATAACTTGAAGCAAAAACATTTATTTAGCTACAATATTTTGCTTCAAATTATTATCGTGGCTATAAGGTTACTATTGCTACAGTAAGTTTTAGCTCGTGGCAAAAATTAACAATTAGCTATAGAATTTTATTGTAGCAAAAGATCCGTGACTATATCATTTAACCATAGCTACATTTTTTTTTTTTTTTTTAACTTGAAGCAAAAATATGTATTTAGCTTGTTTCAAATAAATTATAGTGGCTAAAAGGTTACTATTGCTACAGTAACTTTTATCGTGTGGCAAAAACTTATGATCAGCTATAAAATTTTATCGTAGCAATAAAGTTGTAGCTATTTACGTAACTATTGCCACGATATTTAGCAAAGCTTATAGCAAAAATGAGTGAAATACCACATTTTGGACTTGATACTAAGTAATTTTACGAATTTGTAGATAGCTATGGAATTCAAATTTTTGTGGCTATTACTAAGTAATAGCTATGATTTTTAAATTCATAGCTTAGATTTCGTAGCTATAGATACATTGTGTTGTAGTGCGCATTGGAGACACTCTGTGGGCAAGCATTTGGAGCTAAACAAACAGATATGCTTGGCATTTACATGCAAAGATCATGGATAATCCTCAGTGCAACTGCACTAGTTTTAATGTTTTTGAACATATTTGCCACCCAAATTCTAACCTTAGGCCAACAGGAAAGAATAGCACAATGGGCAGGACAATTCTCAATATGGATGATACCAATGGTTTTTATGCCTTTGAGTTCCCATAATGAAGTTTCTTCAAGCTCAAAGCAAGATTATGACTATGGCAGTCATAGCTGGGGTTACTTTTGCTATGCACGCTTTGTTAGCTTGGTTGGTTATGTTGAAGTTGGGTTGGGGTTTGGGCTGCAGGTGCAGTGGTACTAAATTGTTCATGGTGGTTCATGGTTATGCAAAAATGATGTATATTTTTTGGGGGAATTGCGGTCAAGCTTGATCTGATTTTCTTGGGAGGCATTCAAAAATCTTTGGTCATTTATTAGATTGTCTCTTGCTTCTGGGGTCATGATATGGTATGTTCTCTCTTTTGAGTTAAAGGATCAATTTTATGGGTTTTACTTTTCATTGAGTTCGGGGTTAATTTTTTATAAGCTGTTTTGTTGAAGGTACAAATTTAACATGAATAAATTTATACCTTTTTAACTTTCATCCTGAATATTCACCTTATCCCATCAACTAGAGTATTAAATACTCCTCCTATTTCGATTGTTTTTACTTTTCTTTTAATCCGTTTTAAAAAGAAAAGATTTTTTTTTTTTTTTTGACAACTCTTCAATTTCAACATTTCATACGTACGTTTAAGAGCACAAGATTAAAAGAGACATTTTGCATGACAAGTATATATTTTTAGTTTAAGATCATAAGATTCAATTTTTTTTTCTTAAATTCCGTATCGTTAAAATCATCAATAAAAAATTGAAACAGAGTTTTCTATGTTAGTTGTACTCGCTTTTCATCGAAGCTCCTAATATCTCGACTCAAAAGATGATTTTTTTAACATGAATAAATTTATACCTTTAACTTTCATCCTGAATATTCACCTTATCCCATCAACTAGAGTATTAAATACTCCTCCTATTTTAATTTGTTTGTCTTACTTTTCTTTTTAGTCCGTTTTAAAAAGAGTACTTTTTTTTCTTTTTTTGACAACTCTTCAATTTCAACATTTCATGCTACGTACGTTTAAGAAGACAAGATGAAAGACATTTTTATGTTATACATATTATTTTTAGTTTAAGATCATAAGATTCAATTTTTTTTTCTTAAATTCCGTATCAAGTTAAAATCATCAATAAATTGAAACAGAGTTTTTTATGTTAGTTTGTACTCTGCTTTTCATTGAAGCTCCTAATGTCTCGACTCAAAAAGATGATTTTTTTATGCGTTCAGTATATTCAAGGGATACATGAGAGTTGTGACTTCGGGGGGGGGGTATTTATAATTGTGTTTTTTTGTGATGAACTCGGGGAGCCATATGGTCCCAGTTGAATATTTTATTGTCTTTTTGTTGAGTTAAGAAAACTGTGAAAAGATAATTGTAACAAGCATAGGGGCAAGTCTTCAAAAAAGAATGGGCAAACGATATAGATTGACCCCTCAATTATATCCTAAAAATCGATATCACACTTAAATTTTATTAGTGATCTATTACACACCTAATATACTTAAAAAAAATAACTAAATAACACCATCCGAGCCGATGTGGCATAAAATATAAAAATAATTAAAAAATAAGAGTGTTTTGATTAAAATTAATTCATTTTTTTTTTAATTGCAAAATTCATATTTTTGTAATCCCACCCACCCCCACCCCGCATCCTTCTTCTTTCATTTTTGTAATCTCACTTCCACCACCTCATTTTTCATTTTTCTGCCATTGATGGAGCTCCGACGACGAGGCCTCTCTCCCCACTTCCACCCCATCTCCACGCCCCCTCCCTCTTCTTCATCTCACCGGAAAACACCATAGCCACCACCACCACCGCCATCAATTTCACCCATTTCTTCCTTTCTTGAAAAAAATATCAAAATACTACAAGAAAAGGTTCGCATTGAGCCATTAAAACTTGAAATTTTGTAGCCATGAAACCTAGGGTACTACTAAATCTAAAAGTCCATCGATCAGGATTTTTTTATTTTTTATAATGAAATTAGAAAATAATTAATTGCCCAATTAAATATCATGGATGAGAAAATGAGGAAAAGCAACAGGGCGTGTGTGTCATGACCCAATTGCGTAGTCGTGGTGGCACCTACACTATCCCTCCTCCGAGTAGGCGAACCACATTACTAATAAAGTCAAATAAGCGGAAAATTAAATAAGAATAAGTTATTAAGTCTAAATACTTATCATAACTAGAAATGTCACGATAACCTCAAAATCGTCAAAGGGTACAAGAGCGCTAACATAGTACTAATATAAGTCCGGAAATACCCGAAGGCTACATATTGTCCGTCGAATACAAAAACATAAATAAA
>NW_026719047.1:0-12592 GCF_029784015.1 Lycium ferocissimum | reverse complement strand
TTCCCCGTTTCCGTAGCTTACTTCCCCCCTCGTTGAAAACCGTATGGGAATTCTTTTCCTTGACTTGTTTTCATAATCTGGGAAAAAGAAGGTCAACAACCTAAATCCCGTAGCCCTTATTTTTAAGAGTTATTTTAATGCACGAGTGGTTATAAAAATTATTTATGAATGTTGGTAGCATGGAAATAATGTGGAAGGCTAAGAGCAAAATGGTAATATTGAGGAAAGTCGAGGGCAAAACGGAATTTCACAATGATCAAGAAAAGGCCAAGGGATGACCAAGTCAAACCATTAAGTCATCATTTATTTTCAAGAAAATGAGAAGAAAACTCTAGAAAAATGTGGAGGAAAAATGAGGCATGTGCATGGTCATGTGCTACATATATATATATATATATATATATATATATATATATATATATATAAGTGGTGTGATTAATAAGACATGAATCATTCAAGAAAATTCAAGAAAAAAAAAGAAAGATGAAGAAAGAGAAAGAGAGGGTTCGGCCATGGGGGGGCCGGCCGAATGACCCTTTGGAGATGATCATGCAAAATTTTTCTCTTCATGTTTCCCTACTAATTGGAAGGTCCTTTACGACATGGAATGGTTGTTGGAGGGAGAAAGCCGCTCGTTGTTGCGATTTGGAGTTCTAGCCGAGTGACAAGTTGAATGGAAAAGGTGAGATTAATCTTGTTTATATGTTTTCCTAGGTGATTTGCATGTGTTGTAATATGTAGGATTGAATGAAAGTCATGGAAGTTGCCTATTGAGGCTTGGCCGTGAGTGTATGATGCCATGTAGGAATAATGAACAAATTCTATTTAGTGTTTGGTTGATATTGTTATGAACGTTTTGAGCATGTTGTAGTGTGTTGTAATGGATGGAAATTTATGAAGTTATGCATATTGTTGTTGAGCCGTGCGTAGGGGCTGATTTGGAAGTAATGTAATTTTAATATTCCTTCTTGAGTTTATGAAAGTAATGTTGTAAACGTACGGGATTGTCGATATGGATTATGAGTTTGGAAAAAAGAAAATGTGTTATTGATGTCCTAATGTAGTTGAAGGAATTCGGGTGAAGTAGCATATGGTTTAGGTTGTTTTGAAAATTGTATATATTGTTTGGAGTGTCCTTAAATCGTGTTTGAAAGGCCTCGGAATAATATTGAACGAACGATCAATAATGTGAGTTTGAATGGGCGTAGTTTATTTGAAGGTGAATGAAATGTTATTGAATTAAATTGAATATGTTTGGAGATGCTATTGTTGGCTTTGTTGTTGATATTGTGGCCGAGTTCCATTCTCGGGTTGTTGTTGTTAAATTGGGCCGAGCCATATTCTCGGGACGGTGTATTTACGGAAATCTTGTCGTCGAAATTTCGTGGCACAAAGTGTTGCTTTAAAGAATTGACTCATAAATGCCCTTAACTAAGGTTTGGTAAATGTGACCAAATTGAGATTCAGCGGATTTGCAACTTGGATTTGGAATAGCGAAGGAGCGGAAAGAGGTATGTAAGGCTTCACTTTCCTTCTATGGCATGTCTTAGATGTAATAGGCACCGAATACGTGTCTCGGGGACCATTCTAATCCTAGAAATCCGAGCTTGAATTTGGCTACTATTCATTCAGTAGAATTGAACTAAATGCCTATGAATAGTCGAAAGAATTATCTAGACACCTAGAACTTGCATGAATAGGATCCGTATGCCCTAAGACTCTTATAAGTCATGTCACGAAACGTTTTATACGTAAATTATGTACGCCGCCTCATTTGACTCGAGGTGGGCCCACTATTCCCCGATTCCCTCATTTGTCCTATCGGGCTTATTTTCCATTCTATAGCTAAGAACAACATGGACATCCTTCCGACTACTAAATAAAAGTTGTTTTTAACTAAACCTCGGAAAGCCCCAAGGTATGATTTTCTTTACTAAAAGTTTACAAGTGTTTTCCAAAATATACATTTTTTTTCTTTAAAAACTAAGTTTTACAATATTGCCAGTTTTTATGACCTAAACACCGACTATAATCCTATGATGACTAGGAATCTATGATGTCTATGATTCTATGGGGACTATGATCCTATGGGGACTATGATTCTATGATGGCTATGGTTCTATGATGACTATGATCCTATGATGGCTATGATTCTATGATGACAATGATGATGTCCGATATGCTATGATATGTTCTATGTTGATAGTCTCGCCTTATGATTATCGTTCCTTCAAGGTGAGACAAAGCGACCATGATTATCCCATAATGCGATCGGAGGTTTCCGACCTTACGTCACTCCGATAAGTACATGATTTCCTTGGGCTCTCTTGCATGCTAAATATGAACATGGGTTGGGGGATGGGATACTTGAATACTTGGAAACTGGGAAGGAAACTATGTTTTATTGCCACCTGGTCAGCTGGCTTATCATCCCGGACGCGGGATGCCCGGACGCGGGATCTATGGTCGAAATGAGTATTCGGCGCTATGTGGGCGAGCCGTCTCGTGCGGCACTATGACCGATATGACCAAATAAGCATGCATGGCATCCGCCCCGGGGCACTCATATGCACAAAGTTACTCGCTATCCTATGATATGTTCTATGCTCTCCATACAATATATGATTCCCGTGTACAGTCACGCGCCTTGACATGATATGTTCTATGTTTCTATGCGGTTATTGTTCACGTATACATTTCTTACTATGTTATTATTCATGCCTTACATACTCGGTACACTATTCGTGCGACGCCCCTTTCGTGGCGCTGCGTTCATGCCGCGCAGTACCCCCGCACGGTAAGTCATTATAGAAGATGTTCCGGCAATGTTGGCAAGCTCCACTCGCCCTGGAGAGTTGCTGAGTCAGCATACACGTGCCATGATCCATGATTACAGTTAGAGACTTTGCAGACAGAGTCGTGGGTATTGGGTTGTCAGTTGTAAGCGGCTTCAGTAGCCGATATGTCACTATGTTTCGTGTCTCGAGTCTTATATGATGTCAGATTTTACTTATGAAAAAAAAATTCTATGCTTTCATTCCTCACTAATTCATAAGTTTACATATGTGACAAGAGTTAGCGGGTTCGCTCGCTCCGAAGACGGGGGTCGGGTGCCCATCACACCCCTAGTAAAGTCGGGGTGTGACAAAACAGTGGTATCGAGCAGCCGGTCCAAGGGTTGTACCAGTAAAGTCGTGTCCGACAGAGTCCTGTTTATGGGTGTGAAGCCGGCCACATTTATAAACAGGAGGCTGCGGGGCATTTAGGAACTGTTGACCTTCTTTCTGTCCTATGATCGTGCGATAGAGCCAAGTCCTAGGAAAATGGAATCTCTGTCACGTGCCTTACCTACGACGAAGGAAGAGTGAGAAGTGATATGGAAAGTTACAAAGACAAGTATTGATGTTCTGTTCTTCCACCCGAAGCTGGGGGCTCGGTGTTATATCCCGCATTTTGTGCGTTGGAATATTTCGAGATCGAGTAAATTGAAGAAAATAAGTTTGACGAAAATTTGGGGAAATGCTGGGCGAATTTTTAAGTCAACTATGGAGGCGCATATCTCATAGTATATGTGGAGTTTTAAGGTGTTTTAAAAGCCTAAAATGAAGTTCGTCGAGTCTAGTTTGTAATGCAACAAACCGTTCATTGATAGGACATCGGAGTAGAGAATTATAGACGTTACAAACTGAACTGTCGACGCGAGAAACAAAGTATTCCCCGCGGCACCGCTACGGTACAGCTACGATCGCTTACAAGATTACGCGCTATCGATAAAGAAAACCGACTTCAAAGTCCGTTTTAAGGGATAAAATTCTCATTTTTTTTTCAAAGCTCCAAAATTTCCAGAAAAATTCAGAACAAAAAAGGGGAAAAAAATTCCCAAGCCTTCAACTTGATTTCAAGAATCATAATTCTCTTGAATTCTTGTCAAGTTCGAGATTCTCTACGAAGTGGTATAATTATTTTGGTAAGAAACTATCTTTGGTGGCAAGGGGAAATTATTGGAGAAAGGTAAGAATTTTATGTTCTTTTCATGGTTATGGATGATTTGTGAAGTGTTATAGTATGTGGAAATGAATGGAACCCAAGAAATATGTATGTGCATGTGTGTGGCCGTGGGTTTGCATGGTTAGTCGTGGGTGTTATGTTGCATGGAAAGAAAGTGGATTAATTCTATGTAGTGCGTTAGTTGTTGTTGTAATGTATGGAAAAGTAATGAAGTTCATGAAAGTTGTAGGTTGGTTGGGATGGCCGAATATGGGTGGTGTTGTTTGTCAAAGAATGAACAAATTTTATTTAGTGTAACTTGGTTGTTGTTGTATGGATTTTATGGTGAAAATGATGATTTAATGATCCAATTTGAAGTAGAGAACATTATGGGCTGCTTTGAAGATAATGTGAACTTAGTGTAGTTTCATGTATTTGTAAAATTAATGTTGTTAAAGTATAGATTGTTAGTATGGTTTATGAATTTGGAAGAAAAGAAATGCGTTGTTGATATTTCCTTGGATTTGGAAGGTTTCGGTTGCCTTATATTTTGGTTGGGTTGTTTTGAATATTGTGCGGATTGTTGGAAATGTTCTTGAACCGTGTTGGAATGATTATGGATTGGTATTTGAATATGCAATCTTTGATACTAGTTTGAATATGTGAAGTCGAATTGAATATGCCCGAATGTTGTCGAGTTACATAGAAAAGAGCTATTAATGTTAGAATGTGTTTGGAATTGCTTGTGGATGTTGTTGGAGTGGCTGTTGGTATTGTTGTTGAAGATTTGGCCGAGTTAAATTCTCGGGGGCGTCCAAGTTATAGGGGAAGTGCTGCCCAAAATTCGTAGAAAAAGTAATGGTTTGGGATTGGATCCTTTAGCGCTGGACTAATGTTCGATGCCTATTGATGTTGTTGTAGATTTTGAGAAGACGAACTTACGTTTGGATTAGCTTAGGAAGCAAGCCGGTATGTGAAGCTTACCCTTCTTTTCTTTTTGGCATGTCTTAGACGAAACTAAGGTATGACATGATTTTTGCCTCGGGGTAATTCCATTCGTAAATTTCGAGTATGTTTGTGATTCGTGTTTGCTTTGATGTTGTTGGCCTCCTTAGAATGGCCAGGTTATGGTCCGTATGTCTTGGATATGATTGAGTTTGAAATGTTGTGTAAGCGATTCGTATGAGTTCCTTGATGTTCGTATTTTTAACGCGGTTGAGTTGTGACCCTTATGTCTTTTGTAGGATTAAACTTTTAAGGTTTCAAAAGAGTTCTATTTTCAAAAGAATTTTGTTTTCAAAAAAAGACTTGTTCCTAAACGACTTCGAAACTACGAACGCCCGTAACTTTTGCATACGACCTCGGAACGCCCCAAAACATAATATGTAAGTTCATAAGACATCACTCTCCCCTACCCCTCGTAGTCGGGCTCGGACGGGGGTCGGCACCCGTCCGTGGGGCCCGCGGCCTTTCTATGCTACCTTTATGGATTTTTCGGAAAATTTAATATTTTCTTCACTATGATTATTTATTTATCTGTCGAGTTGGAAATAAGGGTTTTATGCCCATGATTTTGATACGTAACAACGATTTCTGAAGTTCGGTTTGATATGTCCCGAGCGAGATTCGGGAGAAAACTATGATTTTGGATTTTCAAAAAAAAGGGTTCGTTTTGATCATTCGGTTGAGTCTGTGATGGTGTACGATATGTGTGTGGTTACTTACGATCCGCTCGTGCGTTACGTGTTACCTCTTTCACCGGATCCCGGCCGGTATATGATCGTGCGCACTATGATATACTCGGTGTTATCTTGTGTTACGGTTCCCGAGACCTCGCCATAGGGCCGGGTTCCGTTTATGGAGTTATCTTTGTGATATGGCTTATGATGTGTTGTGACGATGTGTTGTGTTCGGGGATACGGAGATTTGAAACTTCGGTGTTATCTTGTGTTGTGGCGCCGGATAGGGTGGCGACCACGTTACGTCCACGGTCCTATGGACCGTATTTGATATGTGATGATGTATGATGATATGATGAGTTTGATCACCGATGATGAGGCAAATCCCACATCGGTTAATGTCATTCCATGTGACGATTATGATGCGTTCGGTATGAGTATGTATGATACGTGTGTCGATGTAAGTACTTGGGTAGTTGGGTTATTACGACTTTACTTTACGTACTCCCTACTTTGGTTATGGCCTCATTTGATATATCTTTGTGCTTCACATGCTCGGTACATATTTAAATCATCGACCCCCTTTCTTCGGGGGCCGCGTTTCATGCCACGCGGTACCCGGATGAGTAGGTGATGTTAGCGGGAAGATGCTCCACCGGATTGGCGAGCTCCATTTCCTCCGGAGTGCTGCCGAGTCAGAGTGCTTTGTGTGGTGTTCGAAGTTATGATAGAGACTTTGCAGACAGTGTCGAGTGTATGATATGTCGGGTCTGTTTTGTAAGCGGCTACGTAAGCCGGTGTGTTTGTATGCATTATGCTACCGATGTGTTTGGCAAGCGGCTATATAAGCCGGCAATCGTTATGCCTTATATTACGATTTTCATACGATTGCAGATTTTATTTGGTTTGAAAGAAAAAAAAACGAAAGGCGTGTTTGTTTTCTGAAAAATTTTCATTTCGTGCGTATGTTATGTTTTGTGGGCCCAGTATGATTGTGTGTATTACGAAAGTCTGCGGGTTCGCTCGGCCCTAGGTAAGGGTCGGGTGCCCATCACACCCTATCGGATTAAGGGTGTGACAAAGTGGTATCGAGCAGTCCGTCCTAGGGGTTGTCGCAAAGTCGTGTCCGTGAGAGTCTTGTTTATGGTGTGTTGCGCGCCACATTTATAAACGGAGGCTACGGGGCATTTAGGATGGTTACTCTTCTTTCATATCCGAGATCGTGCCATAGTGCCAAGTCATAAGAGACGGGACTCCTTACCCTGATTTGTGATTGCAGCTGAGGAATGACGCTGATAGAAGAATGTGATTGATGATGTTGGAAGTCACAAAGTATACAGGTAAGTAAAGGTATGAAAGATATATGTTGGGAAAGAAATTGCGGTTGCGATTGAAATACGAGTTAGAGCCTAAAGGGGGAAAGTAGACAAGAAAGTGTAATGAGTGCCGTAAAAGTTGGGCATACGAGGTGTGTTTATTATTTGTGTACTGGTGACGATATTGGGAGCCCTGTGTGGCTACGATATGATATAAAATGTGTATATGTATGTTGGCCCTGTGAGGCATTTTTGGTACTTCCTGCGTGCAGGTTTGAGGTAATAAGAAATATAGAGGAAACTCTGCCGAAATTTTTCCAGAAATGGGAAGAGAATGAGATGTGTGTTTGTAATACGACTTGAAAGGTCGTGCCGATAGTAAGAGTGAGATTAAGACAAGAGTAAGAAGGAAAAGTTTAAATCGAGATTCTTAAGCCCCTATACGCTTAGTTGAACATTCGAGGACGAATGTTCTAAAGGGGGGAAGGATGTTATATCCCGCATTTTGTGCGTTGGAATATTTCGAGATCGAGTAAATTGAAGAAAATAAGTTTGACGAAAATTTGGGGAAATGCTGGGCGAATTTTTAAGTCAACTATGGAGGCGCATATCTCATAGTATATGTGGAGTTTTAAGGTGTTTTAAAAGCCTAAAATGAAGTTCGTCGAGTCTAGTTTGTAATGCAACAAACCGTTCATTGATAGGACATCGGAGTAGAGAATTATAGACGTTACAAACTGAACTGTCGACGCAGAAACGTATTCCCGCGGCACCGCTACGGTACGCTACGATCTGCTGTCGTAGCTACAGTAAAACCGACTTCAGCAGTCCGTTTTAAGGGATAAAATTCTCATTTTTTTTCAGCCAAAGCTCCAAAATTTCCAGAAAAATTCAGAACAAAAAAGGGGAAAAAATTCCCAAGCCTTCAACTTGATTTCAAGAATCATAATTCTCTTGAATTCTTGTCAAGTTCGAGATTCTCTACGAAGTGGTATAATTATTTTGGTAAGAAACTATCTTTGGTGGCAAGGGGAAATTATTGGAGAAAGGTAAGAATTTTATGTTCTTTTCATGGTTATGGATGATTTGTGAAGTGTTATAGTATGTGGAAATGAATGGAACCCAAGAAATATGTATGTGCATGTGTGTGGCCGTGGGTTTGCATGGTTAGTCGTGGGTGTTATGTTGCATGGAAAGAAAGTGGATTAATTCTATGTAGTGCGTTAGTTGTTGTTGTAATGTATGGAAAAGTAATGAAGTTCATGAAAGTTGTAGGTTGGTTGGGATGGCCGAATATGGGTGGTGTTGTTTGTCAAAGAATGAACAAATTTTATTTAGTGTAACTTGGTTGTTGTTGTATGGATTTTATGGTGAAAATGATGATTTAATGATCCAATTTGAAGTAGAGAACATTATGGGCTGCTTTGAAGATAATGTGAACTTAGTGTAGTTTCATGTATTTGTAAAATTAATGTTGTTAAAGTATAGATTGTTAGTATGGTTTATGAATTTGGAAGAAAAGAAATGCGTTGTTGATATTTCCTTGGATTTGGAAGGTTTCGGGTTGCCTTATATTTTGGTTGGGTTGTTTTGAATATTGTGCGGATTGTTGGAAATGTTCTTGAACCGTGTTGGAATGATTATGGATTGGTATTTGAATATGCAATCTTTGATACTAGTTTGAATATGTGAAGTCGAATTGAATATGCCCGAATGTTGTCGAGTTACATAGAAAAGAGCTATTAATGTTAGAATGTGTTTGGAATTGCTTGTGGATGTTGTTGGAGTGGCTGTTGGTATTGTTGTTGAAGATTTGGCCGAGTTAAATTCTCGGGGGCGTCCAAGTTATAGGGGAAGTGCTGCCCAAAATTCTGTAGAAAAAGTAATGGTTTGGGATTGGATCCTTTAGCGCTGGACTAATGTTCGATGCCTATTGATGTTGTTGTAGATTTTGAGAAGACGAACTTACGTTTGGATTAGCTTAGGAAGCAAGCCAGGTATGTGAAGCTTACCCTTCTTTTCTTTTTGGCATGTCTTAGACGAAACTAAGGTATGACATGATTTTTGCCTCGGGGTAATTCCATTCGTAAATTTCGAGTATGTTTGTGATTCGTGTTTGCTTTGATGTTGTTGGCCTCCTTAGAATGGCAGGGTTATGGTCCGTATGTCTTGGATATGATTGAGTTTGAAATGTTGTGTAAGCGATTCGTATGAGTTCCTTGATGTTCGTATTTTTAACGCGGTTGAGTTGTGACCCTTATGTCTTTTGTAGGATTAAACTTTTAAGGTTTCAAAAGAGTTCTATTTTCAAAAGAATTTTGTTTTCAAAAAAAGACTTGTTCCTAAACGACTTCGAAACTACGAACGCCCGTAACTTTTGCATACGACCTCGGAACGCCCCAAAACATAATATGTAAGTTCATAAGACATCACTCTCCCCTACCCCTCGTAGTCGGGCTCGGACGGGGGTCGGCACCGTCCGTGGGGCCCGCGGCCTTTCTATGCTACCTTTATGGATTTTTCGGAAAATTTAATATTTTCTTCACTATGATTATTTATTTATCTGTCGAGTTGGAAATAAGGGTTTTATGCCCATGATTTTGATACGTAACAACGATTTCTGAAGTTCGGTTTGATATGTCCCGAGCGAGATTCGGGAGAAAACTATGATTTTGGATTTTCAAAAAAAAAGGGTTCGTTTTGATCATTCGGTTGAGTCTGTGATGGTGTACGATATGTGTGTGGTTACTTACGATCCGCTCGTGCGTTCGTGTTACCTCTTTCACCGGATCCCGGCCGGTATATGATCGTGCGCACTATGATATACTCGGTGTTATCTTGTGTTACGGTTCCCGAGACCTCGCCATAGGGCGGGTTCCGTTTATGGAGTTATCTTTGTGATATGGCTTATGATGTGTTGTGACGATGTGTTGTGTTCGGGGATACGGAGATTTGAAACTTACGGTGTTATCTTGTGTTGTGGCGCCGGATAGGGTGGCGACCACGTTACGTCATTCACGGTCCTATGGACCGTATTTGATATGTGATGATGTATGATGATATGATGAGTTTGATCACCGATGATGAGGCAAATCCCACATCGGTTAATGTCATTCCATGTGACGGATTATGATGCGTTCGGTATGAGTATGTATGATCGTGTGTCGATGTAAGTACTTGGGTAGTTGGGTTATTACGACTTTACTTTCTGTACTCCCTACTTTGGTTATGGCCTCATTTGATATATCTTGTGCTTCACATACTCGGTACATATTTAATCGACCCCCTTTCTTCGGGGGGCCGCGTTTCATGCCACGCAGTACCCCGCGGATGAGTAGGTGATGTTAGCGAAGATGCTCCACTGATTGGCGAGCTCCATTCCTCGGAGTCTTGTCGAGTCGAGTGCTTTGTGTGGTGTTCGGTTATGATAGAGACTTTGCGAACGGCGTGTCGAGTGTATGATATGTCGGGTCTGTTTTGTAAGCGGCTACGTAAGCCGGTGTGTGTTTGTATGCATTATGCTACCGATGTGTTTGGCAAGCGGCTATATAAGCCGAAATACCGTTATGCCTTATATTACGGATTTTCATACGATTGCAGATTTTATTTGGTTTGAAAGAAAAAAAAACGAAAAGCGTGTTTGTTTTCTCGAAAAATTTTCATTTCGTGCGTATGTTATGTTTTGTGGACCGGTATGATTGTGTGTATTACGAAAGTCGCAGGGTTCGCTCGGCCAGGTAAATGGTCGGGTGCCCATCACACCACATCGGATTAAGGGTGTGACACTCGGTATGGCCCCGAGATGGTCGTATACATATGTAAGCCTGCAAGGTATTGCTAATAACTGCTGTGTGCGGATCTGAATAGTGAAGATAATGAAGAAGGCCCTACCAGAATGGGCATGTCTAAGAGAAAGAAGCGTGAAAAGGAAATACGATAAACAGACAATAAACGAGATGCGATGTTTCAAGAAGGGTTATGGATTTGGCGCGACGACGAAGGTGTGATCACTTCACTTCAAGGAACACCGGAGGCCCAGATAAGAAGTGGTTATGACACAAGTGAAAGGTGAACATTCGGAACTAAAAAGGGCAAAATAGTAATTTCAAAGAAAGGACGTGTTATGAAAATATTCCCGTAATCGGTAAGACTTGACTTGCCCCGGGATATGTAATAAAGGTTATACGAGGAAGTAAGGGACGTCGATTATATCAGCGTTAAGACACCAGATTCTACCAGAGTTTTGAGGTTAAGCGTGCTCAGGTGGGAGCAATTCTATGATGGGTGACCCCCTGGGAAGTGAACCAAAAGCTCTACAAATTGAGATGCAAGGGACGAATGAGCAGTTAAGAGTAACCTAAGGAAAACAAGAATATATGGATGGATGAAGACCTTAAGAGGATGCGTACGACGAGACAGACTACCTCGGCGAAGAGACAGAAGGCGCAACACAGCCCTAGAATTAGGATAGGTTTGAACAGTGATTGGACGTATTTTGTGGGCTAGTTATTAGTAATTGAATACATGCATATGTGAAGGTGTAAGATATCCCAAGTATGATGGCATCGGCGGACATGTGAATCCCAGCAACCGAAGTTACGGTACAAAGGCATTAATCGAGTAAGGGTACCGAAGTTCGAGTGATAGCGAGAGTAAATGGTACAAGTGCTGCCAAGTAAGCTGTTATTATTCCACTGTAGATTGAGATTGGGAATGAGGATGTGAGACGAAGTATAAATGGATAACGGTATAAGTGTGCCCCAAAAGGGGGGAAGCAGGTGAAAGGAATGTAAGGACGAGGTACAGACAGTTGATACGGTGGTGTGTTTGGTATGAACGCTTGAGTTGCAACTGAGACCTTTCATTAAAGTGAATTAGTAAGGTCGGAAAAACCGACATCAAGTGGATAGAAGTCCGGATAATGTTTAAGGTAATGTGAGAAGTTCGCACAAACTTTGAGTAGTGCGACGCCAGAAAGAAAAATGGACGTATATAAAGAAAAAGAGTATGACAAAGGGAGCGGTATTGGATAGCTTAAGAGCTAATATGAAGGATGAAGATAGCTTTGAAAAGGGAGCTCCCCGAGGATGTGATGCGTACTGTAAGACTAGTTGAACATTCGAGGACGAATGTTCCAAAAGGGGAAGGATGTTACACCTCGCATTTTTGCACATTTGAATATTTCGAGTTAATGGCGGGAAGTTAAGGACGAGATTATTTTTAAGAGTTATTTTAATGCACGAGTGGTTATAAAAATTATTTATGAATGTTGGTAGCATGGAAATAATGTGGAAGGCTAGGGGCAAAATGGTAATATTGAGAAAGACAAGGGGCAAAGGGAATTTCACAATGATCAAGAAAAGGCCAAGGATGACCAAGTCAAACCATTAAGTCATCATTTATTTTCAAGAAAATGAGAAGAAAACTCTAGAAAAATGTGGAGGAAAAATGAGGCATGTGCATGGTCATGTGCTACATATATATATATATATATATATAAGTGGTGTGATTAATAAGACATGAATCATTCAAGAAAATTCAAGAAAAAAAAAAGAAAGATGAAGAAAGGAGAAAGAGAGGGGTTCGGACATAGGTGGCCGAACAGCCCTT
>NW_026719046.1:0-43593 GCF_029784015.1 Lycium ferocissimum | reverse complement strand
GAAGCAAACGAGGTATGTAAAGCTTACCTTTCCTTCTTTTGGCATGTCTTAGATATGGTTAAGCTATGGTTTATGTGTCTTTGTATGGTTGGTTTCAAGTGTTGCATAAAAAGTTTTGTTTTAAAAAAAAATTTTGTAACTACGAACGTCCGTAACTTTCACAGACAGAACCGGATGGCTTTGATATGTTCGCAAATGATTCTATAACGTTTAAGGACTATGATTTTCATGGGCGGGCCCGACTTGAGTCGACACCCCTCCGTGGGCCCCGCGACTTTCCTTATGTACTTCTGACGATTTTTGAAAGGATATGATATGACTATTATTCCGATTTCAAGTACGATCAGTTTGCTCATCTTTTGAGTTTGTAATAATGATTCGATAACATATGATGACTATGATTTTCGTAGGCGGCCCGGATTGGGTTGACGCTCGTCCGTGGGTCCCGCGATCTTCTTCTGTATAATTCTGATGGCTTTTGAAAGAATTCAATATGACTACCTTTCCGACCCCCGAGTATGATTACTTATTTATCTGTTAAGTCTGAAACAAGGATTTTATGTATGCGATTTTGATACATGACTACGGTTTCTGAAGTTCGGTTTGATATATTCCAGTGACATTCGGAAGAAAATGCGATTACGACTATCATCTTGGGTTGTAAATAATAGTTCGGTTTGATTATGCTTTGGGTCTTTGTAAGTGTTTTGCATTGCATATGATTTCCCACAATTATCGCTCGTGCATCTTGTTATTACCTCTTCGCCGAGTCCCGGCCGGCATGTGTGATATTGACGTTGGATACTTGACCGCGGATGTGTGATATTGACCGTCGGATACTTGACCGCGGTATGTGTGATATTGACCGCCGGATACTTGACCGCGGTATGTGTGATATTGACCGGCCGGATACTTGACCGCGGTATGTGTGATATTGATCAGTTGGTGTGACACGCGGTATGTGTATATATGATATCGGCGCCGGGTACTTAACCGCAATATGTGTATATGTGACATTGTCATTCGGGTACTTGACCGCGGTAAGTGTATATGTGATTTTGATAGTCCGGATTATGATCATTCGGTTAATGTCGCTAATATTATATATGTTTGATTTTCAGTGTATATGAGACAGAAATGTTTTTCAAAAGAAAGCGAAGCATTTCGGCATTCTGATTATCATATTTGTCTTCTATACCTCTTATGTATGATTTGTATGTCAGATGCAAGTACTTTAGTATTCTGGCTATTGTGCTCACTCACGTACTCGCACTTCGGTTATGACTTCGTTTTTCGTACTTCATGCTTTGCATACTCAAATACATATTCAGTATCGACCCCCTTTTCTTCGGGGCTGCGTTTCGTGCCACGCGGTGCTGCGGATGAGGAGATGATGTTGAAGATGTTCCAGCTGGATTGGCGAGCTCCATTTCCTCCGGAGCGCTTTCGAGTCAGAGTACTTTTGTATGGTATCTGGAGTTAAGTCAGAGACTTTGCAGACAGTGTCGTGTGTGTGATATGTCAGTCTTGTAAGCGGCTATGTAAGCCGATGTATTACTATGCATTATGTTACGAACTTCATCTATTTACAAATTTCATACGATGCTAGTTTTATCTGATCTGACAAAGATGAAAGGCATGTTTGTTTTCGAAAAAAAAAAAATTCATTATGTACTTGTGTCATGTTTTGCGGGCCCAGTATGATTATGTGTATTACGAAAGTCTGTGGGTTCGCTCGGCCTTAGGTAAGGGTCGGCTGCCCATCACACCCTATCGGATTAAGGGTGTGACATTTACATACCTTATTCGCTTCCTACGCTAGTCAACCTTTAAGCCTCGGCTTCTCACGATCTACAATAATATCATTAGACACCGAACATTAGTCATAAACGTCGAAGAATCCAATTCCCAGCCATCACTTATTTACAGAAATTTGGGCAGCATCTCCCCTATAAATCCAACATCCCCGAGAATTCGACTCGGCCAAATCAACAACAACCATACCAACAATCACGCTACCAACATCAATAATCGATTCGAAACACATTCTAGCATTAACAAATCTTTTCTACATAACTCGTCAACATTCCATTTATCTTCCATTCAACTACATACATTCAAACTAACATCAATGGTCATACGTTCAAATTCTAACCCAAGACCACTCGGACAAGATTCATGAACATTTCTAACAATCCACACAATATTCAAGACAAGCCAAACCATAGGCCATTCCACCCGAAATCTTCCAACTACATTAGGAACATGAATGACACATTTTCTTCTTCCGAATTCATAAACTATATCAACAATTCATACGTTTACAACATTATTTCCATAAATTCAAGAAAGAATATTAAAATCACATTAGCTTCCAAACGACCCACACGATCACAACATCAATCCTGAACCATTAAATCCTCATTTTACCTCATAAAATTCACAACGACGTCAACTAGAATACTTAATAACATTAGTTCATTTTTCCTACACCATACACACCTACACGGCCAACTTCCACAAACATCACTTCATAGTTTCATTCATTTCTACATATCACAACATCTATAAGAACATGCAATCAAGATTGAATCTCACCTCCTCCATTGGACTTTACCACTCGGCTAGGCCTCCTATATGGCATCAACGATCGATTTATTCATTCCAACAACTACTCCACGTTGTAGAGAACCTTCCAATTAGTAGAGAGACAAAGAGAAAATAATTTTGTTCCTTCAATTCTCATGGACCAAGTTCGGCCAGCCCATGGCCGAACTCCCTCTCTTCTCTTCTTCTCCATCTTTCTTGATTTTTCTAAGGTTGAAAAGGATGAGTTATGCCTTGTATTGCCACCACTTATCTATATATATATATAAATATGTAGCACATGGCCGGTCATGTGCTTCTTTTTTTTCTCCAATTTTCTAGATTTTTCTTTAAGTCACAAAAGATGAATAATTTGTCTTACCTTGTCATCTTTGTCTATATATGCATATATGTCTCCCACAAATATAAGATGACCACATGTACATCTTCATGGCTCAAGACAATTGGCCAACCATGGGTGGGACCATGCCACATGGACGGCCACCTTGGCCTTTTGGCCATTTCATGAAATTATTTTCCCCAACTTTTAGCCTCCAATTTTTCCTTATTCCAAATTTACCCTTAATTCTCCATACCAATAAAAAGATGAATATGCAACTTATGCATTCTAAAAAAATTTATAACCTTGTCCCTAACCTTCCGTCATTAACCCGGAATATCCAAATGTACAAAATGCGAGGTATAACATCATCTACGTGCAGTGCTTAGAGTTCTTCGAGATAGAGAGTTATATACGTATTTTTCTAAGTGTGAGTTCTGGTTGACCTCTGTGGCTTTTCTTGGTCACATTATTTCAGATGCAAGCATTAGAGAGGATACTCAAAATATTGAAGCTGTGAGGATTTGGCCAAGGCCCATGACACCAATGGAGATACGTAGTTTCTTAGGTCTAGCAGGATATTATAGAAGGTTCGTGGAAGGATTTTCTTCTCTTTCAGCCCCATTGACCAAGCTGACTCAGAAATCAGCTAAGTTCCAGTGGACGGATGCATGTGAGCGGAGTTTTCAGATATTGAAGGACAAGTTGACCTCAGCGCCCGTCTTGACTCTTCCAGAGGGAACATATGACTATGTGATATATTGTGATGCTTCAGGTATTGGGTTGGGGTGTGTATTGATGCAACACTTTTAGACAGCTGAAGAAGCATGAGAAGAATTATCCAACCCATGATCTTGAGTTAGCTGTAGTGATTCATGCCTTGAAAGTGTGGAGGCACTACTTGTACGGTGTTCATGTTGATATCTACACCGATCATAAGAGCCTCCAGTACATCTTTAAGCAGAAGGACTTGAATTTACATCAGAGGCGATGGGTAGATGTCACGACCCAACCAGAGGACCATGGCGGGCACCCGGTTCTAATAGTCCGAGCATCTCTAAACACACATCTCATATACATTTCTGGGTGGACCACAAAGATAGCTCATGGATATCATAATCTGTAAGGACATATATCACAACATAACGGCACATCTTTGTATAATCTTCAACAATTATGTCCATCATCACCAGCCGTCAAGGCTACTAAAATGTTACACAACGATATAAACCGGTAGGGTTATGAAACATCTAACTGTACATACCTGTCTACGAACCTCTACATAGAATATAAGTGACCATGAAGACCAATACCAATAGACTGCAGCTTCGAAGTAAGTTGAGCGCTCACAGATTCTGCTGATGAAGCTCTTATGGATCAGATCTGTCTACCTGCGGGCATGAACGTAGCGTCCACAAGAAGGGACGTCAGTACAAACAGTGTATAGGCATGAATAACAAAATAATAAGAAATATAGAACATAACAGGAGATAAAGATAACATGCACATCTGATTGCCCCATAAGGCGAAAACCATGCATGCTTAGCTTTCAAAAGAAAATATTTCTCATAAACATATATAACATAATAGTGCTGCGAAACATGCAGCCCAATCCATAAATGTATTATATTGCTGCGGAACGTGCAACCCGATCTATATATATATTATATTGCTGCGGAACGTGCAACCCGATCCACTTATATATTATATTGTTGCGGAACGTGCAGCCCGATCCATTCACCCATATATCCCACGTCCGGGACGATATCATAGTATACCAACTGATCAGGTGGTTATGCATATATAACGCCTCACCTTTCCCCATATCCCCTATATATATATATATATATATATATAAAATATAAGTAGCATGCATGAGAGCCCAAATAAAAGCTATGACTCTATCAGAGTGACGTAAGGTCGGTAACCTCCAATTTATATTGTGGAACAATCATCATCGCTATATCTCACCTTGAAGGAAAAATTATTATAAGGTGAGATCAACAACAATGAATAAAATCCAGAAAATCATCAAATAAGCTCAATAATCTCATAATAGCATTAAAATCATAAGCTTTGGAATTTCTAGAATTAGAATCATCATCATCATGTTCATCATAGAAAACATCTCATCTTTAGTATCATAAGAAGCTTTTAAGAATCATGAACTTCTAACTTTTGGAAGTAAGAAGGTTATGGAAACACATAGGAAATCATAACATAGGAATCATGCCTTTTGAAAGAAAGGGACTAGCCTTAACATAACTTTTCAATCGCCTTAACTTTAACTACTTAACGCTTGCCCTCCCAAGCTCGTAATCTACATTAGAGAGAATTCGTGCTATTGTTAGGCTTATCGTCATATGTTTATCTTCAGCCTCCAAATTAAACCCCTTTAGAATCTGCCAAAATTCGGGCAGCATCTCCTATATATCTTCTACTCCCTCCAATCTTCAAAACAACTCCCAAAGCACAATAAAACATCAAAAATTCTATAATTAAAAGATTATATTCAAATTATACTCAATTCAATCCTAAAACTTCTTTTAATAATCAATCCATAACAACAACTTCATATAACCCCTTATATATTCGTATACGGACAATTCCTTAACATCATTATTATCCCTCATAACAAGATTATGCTCAAAACATTCTAATAATTATAACTCAAGTTAATTCACAACTCAAAATATCATCAATTGCATATTTGAACTTTTCCTCCAATTTTCTTCTCCTCAAATCTTAACATAATTACCAAACAAACTCATAAGCATGAAACTAATATGACATCTTACCTCAAAATTCAAGAACACTTCAATTCCATGGTTTCTCCACCTTAAAAATACTCACCCCAACATATTTAAGAAGGGGAGACAAGTGTAGACCTCCCTTGGAAACCCTTAACCACTTTAATCTTCACTTTGATCCTTGGTTTGGGCTTGGAAATATGTTGGAATATATTTGGAGAAGTTTCTAGGACTTTCTAGGACTTGAGGCTATGTTAAAAATGAAATAAATGACCCAAAATTGTCATATAGACTTGTAGGAATATATGTGCATGTTGTAGAAGTTGGAAGAAGGTTCTAGAGGATTTGGGATAAGTTTAGAGAGGTTTGAAGATTGGATGAATGTTTTGGGAGATTCTAGAGAGGTGTGGAAGTGAGAGATGGTGAGAAATTGATGAAAAATAATGAGTTAGATGACTTAAAGGGTATATATATAATAGTCCAATTCGGTTTTGGGCTAATCGGCTGAAATTTTTGGGCCGTTTTAAGTGGTTTCTAGAATTTCCGTGTAGGTTCGCGGGCTTCTGACAATCCGTTTTAAAATGTCCATAACTCCCTACTCCGATGCCATATCGACGAATGGTTTGCTGTATTGGAAACTAAACTCAACGAACTTCATTTTAGGCTATTGAAACACCTCAAAACTCCTGATATACCTGGAGATATACCTCTCCAAATTTGACCCAAAATTCTGCCAACTTTTTTTTAAATTTTCGGCAAACTTATTTTCTTCGATTTGCTTGATCCAGGAATCTTCCAAAATACTCCATACATGATATTAATCATACTTGATAATGGTCATATCCTTTGGTTCAGAGGTTGTCCTTCTCGATTATGACTTACGAGATCGTAATTCATTCTTTACTTTATTGTTATATACTTCCCATGGCTTGTACCTTTCAAAACTTCATGGGATGTCTCTGATACTCCATTAATACGGTGAAATATGTGGTGCGCTCATGCTATGAAAGTGCGAGGTGTAACACTAGAGTTGTTAAAGGATTATGACATTGATATTCTGTACCATCCTGGAAAGGCTACTGTAGTAACCGATGCCCTTAGTCATAAATCCATGGGTAGCTTGTCATACGTGCAGCCAGAGAAAAGGGAGATGGTCTGCGGAGTTTGTCAGTTGGCTAGCCTTTGATTTCAGTTATTAGAATCAGATGATACAAGAATTACTGTTCAGGACACAGCGGTGTCATCTTTGGTAGCTGAGATAAAGAAGCGCCAGTACGAGGACCCTATTTTAGTTCATTATTGAGATACGTTACCTCAGAAAGAAAAGATGCCCTTTGTAATTATAGGGGATGGAGTACGCAGGTATCGGGTAGGTTATGCATTCCTAATGTTGTAGGGCTTTGTTGGCAAGTTATGGGGGAAGCCCATTATTCTTGCTATTCTATTCATCTGGGCACAACAAAAATATACCATGATCTCAAGGAAGTTTACTGGTGGGGTGATACGAAGAGAGACATATCAGAGTTTGTTGCTCAGTGTCCGAATTGCCAGCAAGTCAAGATAGAGCACCGAAGCCGACTATTCCGGATACGAGGTAAAGACTTTTAACCTCCGATATTGTTTGAAGGCATAAGTTGCTTATGATTTTATTGGTATGGAATATTAAGGAAAATTTGGGGTTAAAAGTGAATTATGGAAAGTTGACAAATCATGAAACATAAGGCCAATGTGGCCGTGCAATAGGTGTGGGCCATGGGCCACATGGATACATTATATAAGTAGCTAAAAGATGACAAATTAATCATCTTCATCATATTCACCCCTTAGAAAATTCAAGAAACTTGGAGAAAAACCAAAGGAACCATTCGGCCATGAACCAGCCGAAAGTTGAAGCCCTCAAGTAGTGATAAAAAAAATATTTTCTTCTAGCAATTCAACCAATTGGAAGGTCCTCTATAACGTGGAGTAGTTGTGGAAGCAAGTAAACCATTCGTTCTTGCAAATTGCAATTCTAGCCGTGGGAGAAGTTGAGTGGAAGAGGTAAGGTTTAATCTTCTCTTTTATATGTTATGGATGGTTTGTGCATGTTGTAGTATGTAGAAATGAATGAAATTCATGAAATCATAAGTGTTGGTGCTTGGCCGTGTGGGTGCTATGTTGTGTAGGAGTGATGAACTAATGTTACTTAGTATTTTGGTTGTTGTTGTTATGTATTCTATGATGAGAATGAAGGTTTAATGGCTCAAGTGGAAGTTGTAGCCGTTTGTGGGCTATTGTAGAAGTTAATGTGATTTTAATATAGATTTTGTATTTTTTGAAAATGATGTTGTTAACGTGTGGATTGTTGGTGTAGTTCATGAATTTGGAAGAAAGAAATGTGTTGTTGTTGTTCTTATTGCATTTGGAAGTTTTCGGGTGGAGTGGTGTAATGGTTGGGTTGTTTTGAATATTGTGCGGATTGTTTGAAATGTTCTTGAATCTTGTTTGAATGATCTCGGATTAGTACTTGAACATGTGAGCGTTGATGTTGGCTTGAATGTATGTAGTTGAATTGAATGTAATGGAATGTTGTCGAATTATGTAGAAAAGAGTTACTAATGTTAGAATGCGTTTTGAATTGATTGTTGATGTTGTTAGTATGGTTGTTGGTATTGTTGTTGGTGATTTGGCCGAGTTGAATTCTCGGAGTTGTTGAATTTATAGGGGAAATGCTGCCCAAATTTCTGTAGATAAAGTGCTAGTTTAAGATGGAATCCCTAAGTATCTATAGCTAATGTTTGGTATATAATGACGTTATTGTAGATCTTGGGAAGCCCGAGACTTAAGTTCGGATTAGCTTAGGAAGCGGACGAGGTATGTAAAGCTTACCTTTCTTTCTTTTGGCATGTCTTAGTTGTAAGTAGGATATGATACGAGCCTCGGGGTAACTCTATTCTTACGATCCGAGCATGTCTACGATTCTTATTCACTTCTTGATATTCGCATTCTTAATATAGTCGAACTATGGTCTTTATGTCTTTTGTATGATTGGATTTCAAAGGTTGCATAAAAAGTTTTGTTTCTAAAATGTTGAATAATGTCCTAACTTTCATATAAAAGGCTTCGCTCGATACGTTCGTAGAAAGTCCTAGAGTGAATAATGCCCGTAACTTTCATGGGCGGGCTCGGATTGGTTTGATGCATGTCTACGATCCCTGAGATTCTTTTAACGTAGTCCTAATGGCATTTAGAACGGATTTATCATGACTATCGTTGATACTTGAGCATTGATTTCTCATGACTATCGTTTGATACTCGAGCGTTGATTTGTCTACTTATCTATTGAGTCTTAAAAGTGATTTTTATGCATATGGTTTCTCACTACTCTGCTCGTGCAAAGCTCAATATGTCCTTCACTGAGTCCCGGGCCAGGACACGCATTCGTGCAACTCCACTGCATTGTTCACCGAGTCCCTCACTAGAGGGCCGGGACACGCTATATATATATATATATATGATGATGTGATGATATGGGGATGGCGGCCAGATGGCATATGATGACTTCATTCACCGAGTCCCTCACTAGAGGGCCGCTAGGACACGCTATATATGTACATGTATATGATGATTTTACTTACCGAGTCCCTCACTAGAGGGCGGGACACGTTATGCATGCATATGTACATGATGTTTATTTTCTTATGTCACTCGGTCTTATAATGGGCTGGGTATGTTATTGACATGCATGATTTATGTTTCAAAGACAAGCTTTATGGTTTTCTGGTTATCGTACTAATTTTCTATACTCCTTATTTCAGTATGATCTTGTTTACTGTGTTTCATGCTTTACATGCTCAGTACATATTCCGTACTGACCCCCTTTCTTCGGGGGCTGCGTTTCATGCCCGCAGGTACAGATACACGTTTTGGTGATCCGCCGGCTTAGGATTCCCATTCAGCTGTCTTGGAGTGCTCCCTTGTTCCGGAGCCCATATTTTGGTACAGACTCTTTTGTTGTATATGTGTATGTCTATTCAGGGGTACGGCGGGGCCCTGTCCCGTCATATGATTCTGTGTTACTCTTAGAGGTCTGTGGACATATGTGTGGGTTGTGGGTAGTCACTGTTTAGTTGTGTTTGTGTTTTGAATGTTCCCAGGCTTATGTACGATATGCATATATATATACGCGACGCCGTGCCTTTCTGTATGTATAAGTTCTTAGTATGTTTGTTGTGGGCCGATTATAGTTAGTAGATGTGTACGGGTGCCCAGCTCGGGCACTAGTCACGGCCTACGGGGTTGGGTCGTGACAGAAGTGGTATCAGAGCGGTTCGTCCTCGGAATGTCTACAGACCGTGTCTAGTAGAGTCTTGTTTATCGGTGTGTTGTGCACCACATCTATAAACGGAGGCTACGGACATTTAGGATGTTATCTTTCCTTCGATCTTAGATCGTGCGATAGAGCCGTATTATCGGGATGACTCCTCCCTAACGAATTGTTATGTTTTCGGCCGATGCCTCCAAAGAAGGCGACGGTCCCCAGAAGGGCAAGTCGACGGCCACCGGAGAGACTAGCCGGCCCGGAGAGTTACCGGGGCCCGTGCTCGGCCCGTGCTCGAGGTTGTGCCCCGTCGGCGAGCTTTTGCTACACCGCCACTACCGTAGGAGCATAGGGCGGCGGCGAGCTGCGGATCGGGGGCGGCTCCACCGCGCTCCCCTTCCTCCCCGAGCCTCCCCCTCGGCCCGTGGGGGCGGAGGATAGGGCCATGAGAGATGCGGTCCGGTTCTTCGACCGTTGGTGGCGGGGCGGGTTCGCGAGCACGGATTAGGAGGTGATCATGCGGACAGACATGATAGTTTGAGGGCCCGTGATTTTCTGACTTGTAATCCTCCAGAGTTTTTCGGGTCGAAGCCCAAGGAGGATCCCCAGGAGTTTATTCGGCGGATGCAGCGTACGTTGCGACTAATTAAGGCTTCTGAGACTGAGTCTGTCGAGTTGGCTTCATATCGGTTGCGAGATGTAGCTGCTAATTGGTATGAGTCCTGGGAGATGTCGAGGGGCGAGGGTGCTCCTCCAGCGGTGTGGGATGAGTTCACGGAGGCCTTTCTTGGCCACTTCCTGCCTCCAGAGATGCGGCGAGCCAGAGTTGATAGATTCCTACGTCTGAGGCAGAATGGCAGGAGTGTCCGAGAGTATAGTCTAGAGTTTGACTCACTGGCTAGATATGCACCCACTATTGTAGCTGATATGACCGATAGGATGCATCGATATGTGATGGGGTTGGATCGTTATTTGGTTGATAGTTGCCTGATAATGGCTTCCCAGCCCGGTATGGACATTGCTCGGGTGCAGGCGTATGCCCAGGGGATGGAGGATCGACATAGAGGGCGTCAGCCCGACGGAGATCGTGACAGGAGCCAGCCCAAGAGGGCTAGATCGACTGGTTATTCGGGGGAGTTCGAGGCGGGCGGCCTCGGACACCGGGGTATTCTTCTCGCCGGCACGGAGTGCACCCCCACGGTTCCGGGTAGGAGATTTGACAAAGACGGGGTATTCGGAGCCGGTCGAGCTCCAGGGCTTCGGGTTCACAGATGCACAGGAGTTCAGGCTAGACGAGGCCATCTATGCCTCAGTGTTCTCAGTGCGGCAGGCGACACCCGGGTGAATGCCGTTACGCTACAGGTGCTTGTTTTGCTTGCGGCCGTCAAGGCCATATCATGAGGGAGTGTCCGTATGGGGGTAGTCCGGGTGGTGCGGCTCGGCCACTCGGGTCGATTCTTTGGTTCATCTTCATCTTCTGTAGCCATGCGCCCTATGGGGCAGGGTATGCCGACACCAGCAGGCCGCGGTAGAGGTCGTGGCGGAGTTTCCAGTCCTAGCGGTCCTCCGAACCGCATATATGCTTTGGCTAGTAGACAGGAGCAGGAGGCGTCACCAAATGCGGGTACAGGTATATGAGTCCTTATTGGAATATTTTTATGTATGTGTATTTGCTGTATGATTGTCACTTAATAGCGGCAAGTAGAAGTCCAAAGACCGATAACCAAGTATTTATAAGTAACGGCGGTCAAGGTGTGTCCATCACCATTAGGAACCTGGAAGTCTATGACGGAAAGTAGTCGTACCCATAGGTGAAAAGTGAATATTGAGGATTGAAAAAGGGCTAGAATAGTAATTGTGGAGTCAGAAGAGTAAGAGACCCTTTCTAATTTGGAGGGAGATGTGTTATGAGAACGTTTCGAAATCTGTTAAGACTTCAATTTACTCCAGATTATGTGATGAAGGTCATGTGGTGAGGTGGACGCGATCATACTAGTATTAAAGCATCGTATTTCATCGGAGTTCCAAGGTTAAGCGTCTTTGCCGGGTGAGAGAAATTTTAGGATGGGTGACCCCCTGGGAAGTTTACTAAAAGTCCTATAAAGTCGACGAGAGAGCCAAATAGGAAGCTAGGGTAGCCTAAGGGAAATTAGAATATACAGAGTGGGCGGAAACCTTAAGAGGTCGCGTAGGCCGAGGCGGACTAGACCGGTGAAGAGAAAGAAGGTGCATCACAGCTCTAGAATTAGGGTGAGTTTGAATAGTGTTTGGAAATATTTTGTAAGCAAGATAGTAGTAATTATGTCTATATAGGTATGCACATGATATTCCGTACATGGCTATATCAGCGGATATGTGTATTCCGGCAACCAACGTGGCGGTATATGGAAGGCATTAATCGGACAGGGTAACGAAGTTCAAGTGAAAAGAAAAATAAATGGCACAAATGTTACAAGGCAAGCTGATGTTGTTTTCACTATGGATAAGCTTGGGAAGTACTAACACAATGATATTTGGAAAAGAAAGAAAGTGAGTAGATGAACGGCAAGGGGATCAGAATGTCGGAATAAAAGTGCCGCCTAATTGAGATTGGAAAATGCGGACATAGGGCAAAGTATAATCGGGTAATAGTATAAGTACACCCCTTAAAGGGGGGAAGCGGGTGCGAGAGATGCAAGTGCAAGATGGAGACAATCAACACTACAATATATTTGATACGGATGCTCGGGCTACAGGTAAGATTCCTTGCCGAGACAAGTTAGTAAGATCCAAAAGCCAGCAAAAGGGGTAGAAGCTAGGATGGTAATTGAGATAGTGCTGAGAATTAATTGTAGAGATCTTGAATGATATGACAATAGAAAGTGGAGGCTTAAAGGAGAATACGACAAGAGAACGATAACGAGTAACTTGTGGAGACATTGCGAAAGGTAACACTGTTGTGCTGGATTAGAGGTCAAGATGTGGGCAACAGGGTTGTTCGCTAATGAAACTGTGACCTATGAGTAGTAAGGGAGAAAAAAATAGAAAACCTCCTATAGTAGGAAGTGGGAACATCAAAGGAGTGAATAAAGGAAGGGAAAAGAGTATGATAGGATAGGCTACAAGCGAATGTTAGGACGGAAGGAATATGTGGAGCAGAGTGAACCAGGAAAAGGAAAAGCTATAACTAAGATGGAATATACTTTATACAAGTCGTACAAGAGTAGTTATGTTACCCATGAACATTTATATGCTAGGGATGAGACCAAGCGAATATTTAATGAGAAAAGTTTGGATTCAGTAATAACAATACGGTGATAATATTCTGGGTGCATTAAGGAAAGATGTAAAGATGGTTTAAGCTAAATTACCGAGATAGAATTAGTACTGAGGACAAACAGGACATGGCTATGGTTGAACCAAAGATCTATTCCGATACCGGTTGTAAGAGAAGAGAGGCGAAGACAAAGTAAAACATAAGGATTAGTGAAGCCACGCTAAGGTATTTTTGGGCTAATTTGAGCACCTTCGCATATTCTTGTAAAGATTGCAACATAATGTGTGACCGGAAAGTTGAGAGCAAGATCTGAGCAAAGGGACGATAGAAGAGTTCGAATTAAAGATAAAGAAATGACACGAGACAATGTGCCTAGAATGTTACAAGTTGCGTAAAGGGGATTATAAGATGATTTAAGCAAGATGGTCAGAGCTAGCTGGTTACTAAAAGAGGGTGAATTTATACGTCAAATTCTTTCAGAATTATATCAGCTGATGATAGTTAAAGCAGGGGACGGCTATTAGCAGCTCAGGGACGACAGAAATCATATGACGACAATCGGCGTCGACACTTAGAATTCCAGATTGGCGAGTGGGTATGCTTGAAGATATCACCCATGAAAGGTGTAATGAGATTCGACAAGAAGGAGAAGTTTAACCCGAGATATATTGGACCTTATTACATTGTTCGTAAGGTAAGAAGGTTGCGTACTAAAGACGTGGCTTTTGTTAAGGTATTGTGGCGGAATAATAACAGGAAGGAGATGACTTGAGAAGCAAGAAGAGACTGAGATGAAGAAGAAATATGATTGGTAGATGAGGATGAATAAACTTTATTATAGTAATAAAGGAAACCCCCCAAGATCCTTATAAGACCTTATGAGACTAGTTTAACATTCGAGGACGAATGTTCTAAAGGGGGAAGGATGTTATATCCCGTATTTTGTACATTGGGACAATCCGAGCTAACCATGATAAGTTAAGGACAAGACTATTCCGGGATACGAGGTAGAGACTTTTAACCTCCGATTTTGTTTTAAGGCATAAGTTGCTTATGATTTTATTGGTATGGAATATTAAGAAAAATTTGGGGTTAAAAGTGAATATTGGAAAGTTAAAAATTTCATGAATCAAAGGGCCAAGTGGCCGTCCAAATGGGATGTGGGCCATGGGCCACATGGACACATTATATAAGTAGCTAAAAGATGACAAATTAGTCATCTTCATCATATTCACCCCTTAGAAAATTCAAGAAACTTGGAGAAAAACAAAGGAACCATTCGGCCATGAACTCTAGCCGAAAAATTGAAGTCCAAGAAAAATTGACCAAAAAAATATTTTCTTCTAGCAATTCAACCAATTGGAAGGTCCTCTATAACGTGGAGTAGTTTTGGAAGCAAGTAAACCATTCATTCTTGCAAATTGCAATTCTAGCCGTGGGAGAAGTTGAGTGGAAGAGGTAAGGTTTAATCTTCTTTTTATATGTTATGGATGGTTTGTGCATGTTGTAGTATGTAGAAATGAATGAAATTCATGAAATCATAAGTGTTGGTTGCTTTGGCCGTGTGGGTGCTATGTTGTGTAGGAGTGATGAACTAATGTTACTTAGTATTTTGGTTGTTGTTGTTATGTATTCTATGATGAGAATGAAGGTTTAATGGCTCAAGTGGAAGTTGTAGCCGTTTGTGGGCTATTGTAGAAGTTAATGTGATTTTAATATAGATTTTGTATTTTTTGAAAATGATGTTGTTAACGTGTGGATTGTTGGTGTAGTTCATGAATTTGGAAGAAAGAAATGTGTTGTTGTTGTTCTTATTGCATTTGGAAGTTTTCGGGTGGAGTGGTGTAATGGTTGGGTTGTTTTGAATATTGTGCGGATTGTTTGAAATGTTCTTGAATCTTGTTTGAATGATCTCGGATGAGTGCTTGAACATGTGAGCGTTGATGTTGGCTTGAATATATGTAGTTGAATTGAATGTAATGGAATGTTGTCGAATTATGTAGAAAAGAGTTACTAATGTTAGAATGCGTTTTGAATTGATTGTTGATGTTGTTAGTATGGTTGTTGGTATTGTTGTTGATGATTTGGCCGAGTTGAATTCTCGGGGTTGTTGAATTTACAGGGGAAATGCTGCCCAAATTTCTGTAGATAAAGTGCTAGTTTAAGATGGAATCCCTAAGTATCTATAGCTAATGTTTGGTATATAATGACGTTATTGTAGATCTTGGGAAGCCCGAGACTTAAGTTCGGATTAGCTTAGGAAGCGGACGAGGTATGTAAAGCTTACCTTTCTTTCTTTTGGCATGTCTTAGTTGTAAGTAAGCTATGATACGAGCCTCGGGGTAACTCTATTCTTAAGATCCGAGCATGTCTACGATTCTTATTCACTTCTTGATGTTAGCATTCTTAATATAGTCAAACTATGGTCTTTATGTCTTTTGTATGATTGGATTTCAAAGGTTGCATAAAAAGTTTTGTTTCTAAAAGGTTTTTATGTTGAATAATGTCTCTAACTTTCACAGAAGGGCTCGGATCGCTTCGATATGTTCGTAGAGAGTCCTAAAGTGAATAATGTCCGTAACTTTCCGGGGCGGGCCCGGATTGGTTTGATGCATGTCTACGATCCCTGAGACTCTTTTAACGTAGTCCTAATGGCATTTAGAACGGATTTATTATGACTATCATTGATACGTGAGCATTGATTTCTCATGACTATCGTTTGATACTCGAGCGTTGATTTGTCTACTTATCTATCGAGTCTTAAAGATGATTTGTGTGCATATGGTTTCTCACTACTCTGCTCGTGCAAAGCTCAATATGTCCTTCACTGAGTCCCGGGCCAGGACACGCATTCGTGCAACTCCACTGCATTATTCACCGAGTCCCTCACTAGAGGGACGGGACACACTATATATATATGTATATGATGATGTGATGATACGGGGATGGCGGCCAGGATGGCATATGATGACTTCATTCACCGAGTCCCTCACTAGAGGGCCGGACACATGCTATATATACATATATATGATGATTTTACCCTACCGAGTCCCTCACTAGAGGGCGGGACACGTTATGCATCCATATGTACATGATGATTATTTTCTTATGTCCACTCGGTCTCATAATGGGTGGGTAAGTTTTTGACATGCATGATTTATGTTTCAAAGACAAGCCTTATGGTTTTCTAGTTATCGTACTAATTTTCTATACTCCTTATTTCGGTTGATCCTGTTTTATCGTATTCCATGCTTTACATGCTCAGTACATATTCCGTACTGACCCCCTTTCTTCGGGGGCTACGTTTCATGCCCGCAGGTACAGACGATCGATTTGGTGACCCGCCAGTCTAGGATACTGATTCCTCTACTTTGGAGCGCTCCCTTGTTCCGGAGCCTATATTTTGGTACAGACATTTCCATTGTATATGCATATGTCCATTCAGGGGTACGGCGGGGTCCTGTCCCGTCATATGATTCTGTTGTTACTCTTAGAGGTCTGTGGACACATGTGTGGGTTGTGAATAGTTACTGTTCGGCTATGTCTGTGTGATTTATGCTTTGGGGCGGTCCCATCCGCCGTGGCGGCCTTATCGGCTGGCATATGTATAGATGTTTAGGAATACTGCATGTTATGATAGCTTGCCTTCGTTTATGCATAAGTTCTTAGTATGCTAGTTGTGGACTGACTATAGGAACAGGTGTGTACGGGTGTCTAGCTCGGGCACTAGTCATGGCCCACGGGGTTGGGTCATGACAAAAATGATTCAAGAAAGGTTACTAGCGGCGTAGAGTCGAAAGAAATCATATGCAAATAATCGGCGACACAAGTTAGAGTTTGAAGTAGGTGATTGGGTTTTCCTGAAGGTCTCGCCTATGAAGGGAGTGATGAGATTTGGAAAAAAGGGCAAGTGGAGCCCTTGATATATCGGATCTGTCACGCCCCGAACCATGGCCTGGGCGTAAGACGGCACTCGGTGCCTGATTGCATGTGATCGAGCGAACCACATGGCTTGCTGAATCATTATGAGGCATACATGAGCGGAGATATAACATGAGATATGATGGGCTCTTAAGAAAACACGTAAAGTCATAATTATTTGTAAAATACTTGTTTAATCATGAGTGCGGAAATAACATGCATGATCCAAAACAGCTAACCGACTCTGATAGTCTAACAGAACACTTGTCTAGTCTATGAAACCTCTAACATGAGTTTTAACATGGAACATGCTTGCTGGGACAAGGCCCCCAGCATACCTTTACTGCATAAAGTAATCTACTGACTAAACCCCGAAGAGAATGGGCTCACCCAAAAGCTGATACGAGAGTTATCCTACTGAGCAGATGCGTCGTCCTGTAATTCAGTACCTGCATCGTGAAATGCAGGCCCCCGAGGAAATAAATGGGGACGTCAGTACTTTGAATGTACTGGTGTATAAACACATGAGAGAATAAGCGGGCACATAATATATAGACATGAAATTTGAACTGAAACTGATTACTGAAACTGAACATGAACATGAGTACTATAAGCATGGAGTAATCTGTAACTGAGATGAAAACATGATAATAACTGTAATACCGACATGAACCACCACGGGGAGAAACGTGGAATCTGATCTCAGCCCGATCAACTAAGCCATCTTGTACCTTGCTAGGGTACAAGACATGAACATGACATGAATGGATCCAAAATCCCTCGATGGGGAAAACATGAAGGAATCGTCCTAACTGGGCGGAGCGATCCTTATCGTACGTTGGCATACGTAGTTTCGAGTCGTCTCGAGCCTTCTCGGTATTAATACAACTCCCGAACACGAAAGATAACTGAAGACATGATTTCTGATTCTTAAGATGAACATGGATACATGAAGACATGACAATAAATATATATATATACAAGTTTTTCATGGAAATAAGCATAATATCTCATATCTTGTGTTATAGAACGCATGGAATGCAAGTTATGGGTTTTTAATAGATTACGGACTGAGTCTCAATCACCAAAACAGTAAATTATGACTAAAAAATAGAATTATAACTGACAATATAATAAATATATCATGGTTCAAGTGTCTAGGGTTTATCATGAATATTCCTAGAACTCTAAAACCTAGTGTGTAATCATGGAATACTGAAACATGGGGAAGAACAAGGATGTTCCCACACGTGGATAACGTCTACATACCTGGTAATGCTCCAAACTTGTAATGAAAATATGAACTTTGAATACGAATCCCAAAACCTAGTCTTGAATCCCTTTAATTGGGTTTTCTTGAAAACCCTATGTTAAGAATGATGAGTTCTTGCTTAATGATCATGAACGTATGTTGGAATTGACTTGGAATGCGTGGAATAGGCTTACCTTAAAGTATCTTGAAGGTTGGGAGAGAAGAGCTTCATCCTTAGGGCTTGAGAGACTTCTTTAGGGTTCTTTACCTCAAAAAAATTGGTTTAAAATGAAGTGGGAATGAATATAACGAAATTTGGCTCTTAAAACGTCGTGGTCGGTGCGCGGTCGCGCAGCTGGAGGGTACTTCGCTCAGAGTAAAATTGGTATAACTTCTAGCACAGAGCTCCGTTTGAGCTCCATAATATATGGTTGGAAAGGTATTTCAAAGGCCTACAACTTTCATGTTTTGAGTTTTCTCAAATTCCTGATGTCACTACCCGAAAACTGGCCATAAGTACAACTGTCTCAGACTTAGACGAATTTAGAAGGCCTTAAGAACTTCACTTTTTGGTTTGACTTCAAAATGACTGTTTATCACCCCAATGGATTCATATAGCTAAAATATGATCTTTATACTAGTTTCATACATTCACATCTAACTCGGATTTACGGGATATTATCGATATGGTTTAGTATGAAAGTACGAGGTGTTACAATATCTCCCCCTTGGGATCATTCGTCCTCGAATGATGGGTCGTGGTTAAGATTGGGACTGGACATGGCTTGAATACACGAACATGAAGGAACATACATGAAACGTGGGACATGAAATGATGGGATTACATGGAAATATGAATACTGAAGCATGAGACATGAGCGTGAAACATGAGACATGACATGACATGGGCTATGGAAAGTTACCTTGAAAGTTCTCTGTTTTCTCTTCAAACAAGAATGGATACTTGGATTTCATGTCTTCTTCGGCTTACCATGTAGCTTCCTCAACTTTCTGACTTCTCCATAACACTTTTACTGAGGCTACTTCCCTGGTTCTCAACTTGCGAACTTGACGATCAAGAATGGCTATAGGGATCTCCTCATAGGTCAAACCATCCTTAACTGTTATAGTATCAATAGGAACAACCAACGACGGGTCTCCTACACACCTTCTCAACATAGAAACATGAAATACTGGGTGTACAGCAGCTAAATCTTGTGGCAACTCAAGGTCATAAGCTACTAGACCAACCTTTCACAGAATTCTGTAAGGTCCAATATATCTGGGACTGAGTTTGCCTTTCTTGCCAAATCTCATAACACCCTTCATAGGTGAGACTTTAAGGAACACCCAATCATCAACTGAAAATTCTAAGTCCCTTCGCCTCACATCTGTGTAAGACTTCTGGCGACTCTGAGCCGTTTTCAAATGCTCCTGTATTAACTTGACTTTCTCCATAGCCTGATAAACCAAATCTGGTCCTAACAACTCTACTTCACCAACTTCGAACCAACCAATTGGTGATCTACACCTTCGCCCATACAGAGCTTCAAACGGTGCCATCCCAATGCTAGCATGATAACTGTTGTTATAAGAAAACTCAATGAGAGGTAAGTGATCATCCCAATTACCCTTGAAATCTAGGACACATGCTTTCAACATGTCCTCAAGGGTTTGAATAGTGCGCTCTGCCTGGCTATCTATCTGCGGATGAAAAGCTGTGCTGAGGTTCACCTTGGTACCCAATCCTTTCTGAAAGGATTTCCAGAAGTTCGCAGTGAACTGAGCACCACGATCTGAAATAATGGACACTGGGGTCCCATGCAATCTGACAATTTCATTAACCTACAACTCGGCGTAATCTTCTGCTGAATCTGTGGTCTTGACTGGCAAAAAGTGCGCCAACTTAGTAAGCCTGTCAACGATCACCCAAATAGAGTCATGTCTCCTAGATGAATGAGGTAGACCTGATACAAAATCCATATTGATCATTTCCCATTTCTAGATAGGAATATCAATATTCTGAGCCAAGCCACCAGGCCTCTGATGTTCGGCTTTCACTTGCTGACAATTTGGACACTTAGCTACAAAATCTGCTACATTCTTCTTCATATCATTCCACCAATAAATCTCCTTAAGATCATGGTACATCTTAGTGGAACCTGGGTGAATGAAATACCTGGAGTTGTGAGCTTCTGACATAATTCGCTCTCTGAGCCCATCTACATCTGGAACACACAATCTGCCTCGGTATCTCAAGGTACCATCATCTCCCCCTTGTTCAAAAGACGTCGTCTTATTCTTGTGAATCCCCTCCTTCAACTGCAACAAATAGGGATCACTAAACTGTTTCTCCTTGACTTCCACGACTAAAGAAGAAAGAGCTCAATTCTGAATAACCAAACCACCGTCCTCGGAGTCCAAAAGTCGAACCCCAAGATTGGCCAAACGGTGAATTTCCTTGTTCATGGATCTCTTATCTGAATCCATATGGGCTAAACTTCCCATGGAACGCCGACTAAGAGCATCCGCTACAACATTCGCTTTCCCCGGATGATAAAGAATATCCACGTCATAATTCTTAAGCAATTCGAGCCATCTCCTCTGTCTAAGATTCAGCTCCCTTTGCTTGAAGATATACTGCAGGCTTTTATGATCCGTGAAAATATCAACATGCACTCCATACAAATAATGACGCCATATCTTAAGTGCAAAAACTACCACTGCCAACTCTAGGTCATGAGTCAGATAATTCTTTTCGTGAATCTTGAGCTGACGAGATGTATAAGCTATAACCTTACCATGCTGCATTAAGACACATCCGAGACCAACTCCTGAAGCATCACAATAAACCACGAACCCATTGGTTCCTTGTGAAAAACTGGCGCAGAAGTTAGTCTCTTCTTCAACTCTTCAAAGCTTCGCTCACAAGCATCTGACCATTGAAACTTAACCTTTTTCTGAGTCAGCTTAGTCAATGGAGCAGAAATGGAGGAAAATCCTTCTACGAAACGCCTATAGTAGCCTGCTAGACCCAAGAAACTTCTTATATCAGAAACTGAGGTGGGTCTGGGCCAACTCCTTACAACATCAATCTTCTGAGAATCAACTTTAACACCTTCACCTGAGATTACATGGCCTAAGAACGCCACTGACTTAAGCCAAAACTCACACTTTGGGAATTTTGCAAAAAGTTTGCGATCTTTAAGAATCTGCAACACTATTCTGAGATGTTCTGCATGATCAGCCTCACTACGGGAATACACCAAAATGTCATCAATGAAGACAATGACGAATAAATCGAGATAAGGCTTGAAGATCCTGTTCATAAGATCCATGAAAGCAGCTGGCACATTTGTCAAACCAAATGACATAACAAGAAATTCAAAATGGCCATAATGGGTTCTGAAAGTGGTCTGCGGAATATCAACTTCCTTAACCTTTAACTGATGATAGCCCGATCTGAGGTCAATCTTGGAATAACATTGGGCACCCTGAAGTTGGTCGAATAAGTCATCTATTCTAGGAAGAGGGTACCTGTTCTTAATAGTGACCTTGTTCAACTGACGGTAGTCTATACACATATGTAAGGAACCATCCTTCGTTCGGACAAATAAGACTGGCACACCCCAAGGTAAAACACTGGGTGTCACACCCCTACTTGATGGGGCATTATGGGCACCCGACCCTTACTTAGGGCCGAGCGAACCCGCTGATCCTCGTGATACTCATAATCTTGCTGGACTCTTAAATCATGAAATGAATGCATAATGGAAGCTTTTCAAAAGACAACATGCTTTTCGTCTTTCTCAAATCAAGTAAAATCCCTAATCATATGAAATCTGTAACATAATGCATAATGATACATCGGCATACAGAGCCGCTTACAAGACTGACATGCTATATACGTGACTATGTCTGCAAAGTCTCTAAATGAACCAAGATACCATAACATAGATACTCTGACTCGGCAGCACTCCGGAAGGAATTGGAGCTCGCCAATCCACCGGAACATCTTCTACTCATCCGTATACACACACGCGTGGTATGAAACGCGACCCCCCGAAAGAAAGGGGGTCGGTACGGAATATATCTGAGTATGTAAAGCATGAAATACAGTAAACAGGATCATACTGAAATAGGGAGTATAGAAAATCACAAGGCTTGCCTCTGAAACATAAATCATGCGTATCAATATCATATCCAGCCCATTATGGGACTGAGGAACATAAGTAAATAATCATCATGTACATATGCATGCATAACGTGTCCCGGCCCTCTAGTGAGGGACTCGGTGAATAGGATCATCATATGCCATCCTGGCCGCCATCCCCGTATCATCATATCATATAACGTGCCCCGGCCCTCTAGTGAGGGACGCGGTGAATATCATCATATCATATAACGTGCCCCGGCCCTCTAGTGAGGGACGCGGTGAATATCATCATATACATATAACGTGCCCCGGCCCTCTAGTGAGGGACGCGGTGAATAATGCAGTGGAGTTGTGCACGAGTACATGCCCTGGCCCGGGACGCAGTGAAAGAAGTAATAACAACTAGCACGAGCAGAGTAGTGAGAAACCATATGCATATAAATCATCATTTCAGACTCGATAGATAAGTAGACAAATCAACGCTCGAGTATCAAACGATAGTCATGTTAAATCCGTTCTAAATGCCATTAGGACTACGTTAAAGAGAGTCTTAGAGATCATAGACATGTATCAAACCAATCCGAGCCCGCCCATGAAAGTTACGGGCGTTATTCATTAGAGAATACTTTACGAACATATCAAATCAATCTGAGCCTGTTCAAAAAGTTACGGACATCATTCAACATAGAACCCTTTAGGAACAGGAACTCTTTATGCAACATGTACTATCAAATAATACAAAAGACTCGAGAGCAATGGCTCGACCATATTACGAAGGCTGATATCAAGAAGTGAATAAGAATCGTAGACATGCTCGGAACTTAAGAGTGGAGTTACCCCAAGGCTCGTATCATATCATATCTTACTTACATCTAAGACATGCCAAAAGAAAGAAATGATAAGCTTTACATACCTGTTCCACCTCTTATTGGCTATGCTTATTTGTCCGAGCTCGTAAGTCTACATTTAAGAGTATTGACACTAACGTTAGCCTCTTTATCGTATACTTACTCCAAGTTTCAAATCAAACTATTCCATATTCTGCCAAAAATCGGGCAGCATCTCCCCTGTTTATATGCCTAGCCCAAATTCTCAATTCAACAACCAACAACATCAACAATAATACCCACATCTATTATTCATACTAACATATTCCATAAACATCCCACACGACGTTTTTCAACATAGAACAACAATATGCACTTTCTTCCATCCCAATCAAGGAGTATAATCTCATCAATACGTCAACAATGTTAGATACCATTTTTATATGCATAAATCAGTCCATCCACACGGCCACAACACGTTCAAAATATCCCATAAACACAACAACTACAATACAACACTCTATGACTTAACTAGTTTTATTTTTAAGGCTTGCTAGACCTTCAAATAAACTCAACATAAAAGATGGGATAAATAACATACCTTATACTTGAAGAAACTTAGCCACATCAACTTCCTCCAACGCCAAGCTTAAGTAGAAGCAAGAACAATTACCTTTCACGGACTAGTTTGGCGTAATCTTGTTAAATTCTTGATTTATCGGACTATAATATTTGGGGGATGTTTTGAGAGGCTTCTAGGACTCTTTGGAATGTTAATATGCTGAAAAAAAAGGGGCTGATGGGGTATTTATATCCCCCCTAGGTCGGTTCCACCGACTTATTCATGTGGGGCCCGCGGAACCATTTGGTAGCTTGGGGTCTTGCTCTTAAAATGACCATAAATCTTGATTCCGACATTGTGTGAGGGACCATGACCTATGGTTGGAAATCCCTTTCAATTATCTACAACTTTTATTCTTGGTGTTTTTCCAAATTCCAAACTTATAATGCCTTTTTTGCCCCTCCAAATCAGATCATCCGAAAACGTTTTCTTAAATCGTCCTTTTGGTGGGCTTATGCCCATATTTGGCATATGGGTCCTTCTTAGGACTTGCTCAACTTTCCACGTACTACTTGTATCACTTTTAATATATCCTTTACAAAATCTCAACATGTGGGTCCCACCTTAACTCATGGTTTCGAGGGCTATCATCGAGTGATCATGTTAACCGATTTACTCCATACACTCTCCAAATGTCATTTATACGTTCTCATGCTCAGATGACATAATCTTCATCCATAATCCTTGTGTAACTCGCTCTCCCCCGAGCTCCTACTAAGCGTCCACGAGCTTGATAACGCGAAATTTTCCAAGGTGTAACATCCTTCCCCTTTAGAAACATTCGTCCTCGAATGTTAAGCTCTTAGGGACCTAAAAACTTACCAGAGCTTTCCCTATAACTGTACCACTATCATCCTGTCATAACCATTCAAAATTCGGTCGAAGAATCATTTTGGAGAAACATTACCTACCTGAGGGTACTGAGGGCTCTGTTTGTATATCTTTTGGAGGCTGAAATAGATGCGGGTACCTAGACTTCATTTCTTCCTCAGCTTTCCAAGTCATTTCTTCTCTGTTATTATTCCTCCACAAAACTTTGACTGAAGGTACATCCTTGGTCCTCAGCCTTCAAACTTGCCTATCCAGAATGGCAACCGGTACCTCCTCATAGGATAATTTCTCCGTAACTTGTACGTCGTCCACAGGCACAATCCTGGAGGGATCTCCAACACACTTGCGTAGCATGGATACGTGAAATACTGGGTGGACTGATTCTAATTCTGGAGGTAAATCGTAGCTTATGTCGGCGTGAAACATTCTCTTACGGTGTGTTCTATACTTTCTCCCTATGTCTAGCGCAGGTACACTTATTATCAATTCGTTTTTGCTTCTTTCTGATACCTTCCTGATATGCTGATATGTTTTGAACTCTGGCTCCGAGCTAATAAATTTTCCCTTCTGGAGCTTGAGAACGTCATAATTCCTTTCAGGTCCAATATGTTCTTCCCCCCTTATTAAGGAGGTCCTTATACACTGATAGCTTTCGAGTATCCATCGTCTTCGACAATTATCTGTTGCCCTTCACGGCCTTCTCAAGGTAGATGTTCTGTCATCGTATGGTTTGACTTGTCTATCTACTTGCTAGTTACTCTCTTGTATCCAATCAGAATACTTATAAGGGTTAGATCCAATTACGATGCCTTCTTTTCCGTCTTTTCACACCTCTGTCTTTGATAACTAACGGTTTTCCTAGACCTATCAGTTAATGGGGACATCGAGATTCACCACGTCCTTTATGAAGTCTTCGGTTATACTTTACTCTTCATCTTTCTTCCCGACTTTACGTATAACATCTCTAAAACTTCTCACCCTAAGTTCTTCTTCCATTACGCGTTTGTGTTGTGACTGTGCATCCAAGTTATCCAAGTTTTTTGAGTGTCCTACTACTTCTTGTTGTTAGTGAGGAATTATTACAATTGCACTTGCTGATGGTAGCTCTTGTACTTATATCAAACATCTCAAATCTCTTCCCTAAGGATTCCTTCCATCGACTTACCCTTAAGGTTTCTGATTCTTTAGTTCGATTAATAAACTAAGGGTAACCCCCCCCCCCCCTTTTTTTCTAAGGGTCTTTGTCATGCAGCGAACTCAAACCGCTTCGTTCTCTCTTATCTTACAACCAGTATCAGGATAGATATGTGGTTCAACCATGGACATGTCTTGTTTACCCTCAATACTAATTCTAGCTCGGTCATTTAGCTTGAACCACCTTTACATCCTTCCTTAATGCACCGGAATATTATAACCGTATTGTTATTACTGAATCCAAACTTTTCTCATTAAGTATTCGCTTGGTCTCATCCCTAGCATATAAATATTCATAGGTAACATAACTGCTCTTGTACGACTTGTATAAAGTATATTCAATCTTAGTCACGGTCTTTCCTTCTCCTGGTTCATTCTACTTCACATACTCCCTCCGTACTAACATTCGCTTATAGCCTATTTTATCATACTCCTTTCCCTTCCTTTATTCACTCCTTTGGTTTTCTCACTTCCTACTATAGGAGGTCTTCTATCTTCCTCCCTTGCTACTTATAGGTCGCAGTATCATTAGCGAACAACTCTATTGCCCACATCTTAACCTCTAATCTAGCATAGCAGTGTTATCTTTCACAATGTCTCCGTAAGTTACTCGTTATCATTCTCTTGTCGTATTCTCTCCCTTTTTTTTTAAGCATCCACTTTCCAATGTCATATCATTTAAGATCTCCACAATTAATTCTAAGCACTATCTCAACTGCCATCCCAACATCTACCCCTTTATTGCTGGCTTTTAGATCTTACTAACTTGCCTCAGCAAGTAATCTTACCTGTAGCCCAAGCATCCGTATCAAATATATTGTAGTGTCGATTGTCCCATCTATACTTGCATCTCTCACACCCGTTTCCCCCCTTAAGGGTGTACTTATACTATTACCCGATTACACTTTGCCCTATGTCCGTATTTCCAATCTCAATTAGGCGGCACTTTTATTCTGACATTTTGATCCCCTTGCCTTCCACCTACTCACTTCCTTTCCTTTCCAAATATCATGGTATTAGTACTTTCCAAGTTTAACCTGTAGTGGAAACAACATTAGCTTGCCTTGTAACATTTATGCCATTTATTTCCCTTTCCCCTAAACTTCGTTACCCTGTCCGATTAATGCCTTCCATATACCGCCACGCTGGTTGTCGAAGTACACATATCCACTGATGTAGCTATGTACGGGATATCATGTGCATACCTATATATATATATATATATATATAATTACTACTATCTTACTTACAAAATATTTCCAAACGCTATTTAACTTACCCTGCTTCTAGAGCTGTGATGCACCTTCTATCTCTTCATTGGTTCGGTCTGCCTCGTCCTATGTGACCCCTTAAAGTTTCTGCCCACTCTGTATACTCTAATTTCCCTTAGGCTACTCTAGCTTCCCATTTAGTTCTCCTGTGTCTGACTTTATAGGACTTTTAGTACACTTCCCAGGTGGTTACCTATCCTAAAATTTCTCTCACTCCAGCACGCTTAACCTTGGAACTCTGATGAAATACGATGCTTTAATACTAGTATGATAGCGTCCACCTCACCGCATGACCTTCATCACATAATCTGGAGTACGTTGAAGTCTTAATAGATTTCGAAACATTCTCATAACACATCTCCCTCCGAATTAGAAAGGGTCTCTTACTCTTCTGACTCCACAATTACTATTTTAGCCCTTTTTTCAATCCTCAATATACACTTTTCATCCATGGATATGACTACTTTCCGTCCTAGACTTCCAGATTCCCAATGGTGATGAACACACCTTGATCGCCGCTACTTATAAATACTTGGTTATCAGCCTTTGGATTTCTCGCTCTCATTTTACCTCGTTCCTCATCCTTCCTATAACCGGGTCTTTCACAGTCCCGTCACTTATAGTACTCGTATCCTTAACATCTCACAAGCTGTCTTATCAATGCATTCATATCCATCATAACTTTTTTCTTCTGTACTCTTGTCTTAATCATACTATTACTTATTTTAACTATAAGCTCGTCATAATTCATCCCTGCTTATCAATTCAGTCGGTACCTTAAATAACACTTCATCAAGATTTACCAGCCCTTTTCTAAATCATCTCTTAGGATTACAAGCCCTCTCCAAATTCTTTTTACCATATCGCTATCGACCTTCTAATTATTATTATCCTCAATTCAGCAATTAACTTCTTCCTCGATGTCGGCCGTACTCGTAGCTTAGTCAAATCTCATCATTACTATTGGCACGACCTTTCCAGACATATTACAAACCTATATCTCATTCTCTCTTTATTTCTAGGAAAATTTTGGCAGAGTTTCCTCTGTAATTGTTACTATCTCAAAACTCGCACGCGAGAAATACCAACAATGCCTCACAAGGCCAACATATGTATATATATATATCATATCATATCACGGCCACGCGGGGCTCCCAATATCAACAACAAGATGAAAATGATGAACATACCTCGTATGCCCAACTCAAATCGCACTCGTTACACTTTCTTGTTTACTTTCTCTTTTAATCTTCAACTTGTATTTCAATCGTACTTCAATATCTTACCCGACATATATCTTTCATACCTTTGCTTACCTGCGTGCTTTGTAACTTCCAATATCGCTAGTCACTTTCTTCTGTCGATGCCATTCTTCTGCTGAAATCAAAGGTTAGTATAAGGAGTTTCATTTCCTATAACTTGGCTCTATCGCACGATCTTAGATGTGAAAGAAGAGTAACCACCATATATGCCCCGCAGCCTCCTGTTTATAAATGTGGCGCGCTTCACACCATAAACAGGACTCTACTGGACACAACTTTGCAGACAACCCCTAGGACGAACCGCTCTGATACCAATTTGTCACACCCCTACTTGATGGGGCATGATGGGCACCCGACCCTTACTTATGGCCGAGCGAACTCGCTGATCCTCGTAATACTCATAATCTTGCTGGACTCTTAAATCCTGAAATGAATGCATAATGGAAGCTTTTCAAAGGACAACATGCTTTTCGTCTTTCTCAAATTAAGTAAAATCCGTAATCATATGAAATCTGTAACATAATGCATAATGATACATCGGCCTACAGAGCCGCTTACAAGACTGACATGATATATACGTGACTCTGTCTGCAAAGTCTCTAACATGAACCAAGATACCATAACATAGATACTCTGACTCGGCAGCACTCCGGAAGGAAATGGAGCTCGCCAATCCAGTTGGAACATCTTCTACTCATCTGTATACACCTGCGAGGCATGAAACACAACCCCCGAAGAAAGCGGGTCAGTACGGAATATTTACTGAGTATGTAAAGCATGAAATACAGTAAACAGGATCATACTGAAATAGGGAGTATAGAAAATCATAAGGCTTGCCTCTGAAACATAAATCATGCGTATCAATATCATATCCAATTCCATTATGGGACTGAGGAACATAAGTAAATAATCATCATGTACATATGCATGCATAACGTGTCCCGCCCTTTAGTGAGGGACTCGGTGAATAGGATCATCATATGCCATCCTATATATATAACGGCCGCCATCCCCGTATCATCATATCATATAACGTGCCCGGCCCTCTAGTGAGGGACGCGGTGAATATCATCATATCATATAACGTGCCCCGGCCCTCTAGTGAGGGACGCGGTGAAGATCACATATACATATAACGTGCCCCGACCCTCTAGTGAGGGACGCGGTGAATAATGAAGTGGAGTTGTGCACGAGTACATGCCCTAGCCTGGGACGCAGTGAAAGAAGTAATAACAGCTAGCACGATTAGAGTAGTGAGAAAGCATATGCATATAAATCATCATTTCAGACTCGATAGATAAGTAGACAAATCAACACTCGAGTATCAAACGATAGTCATGTTAAATCCGTTCTAAATGCCATTAGTACTACGTTAAAGAGAGTCTTAGAGATCATAGACATGTATCAAACCAATCCGAACCCGCCCATGAAAGTTACGGGCGTTATTCATTAGAGAATACTTTACGAACATATCAAAGCAATCCGAGCCTGTTCAAAAAGTTACGGACATCATTCAACATAGAACCCTTTAGGAACAGGAACTCTTTATGAAACATGTACTATCCAATCATACAAAAGACTCGAGAGCAATGGCTCGACCATATTACGAAGGCTGATATCAAGAAGTGAATAAGAATCGTAGACATGCTCGGAACTTAAGAGTGGAGTTACCCCAAGGCTCGTATCATATCATATCATATCATATCTTACTTACATCTAAGACATGCCAAAAGAAATAAAGGATAAAATTTACATACCTGTTCCACCTCTTATTGGCTATGCTTATTCGTCCGAGCTCGTAAGTCTACATTTAAGAGGATTGACACTAACGTTAGCCTCTTTATGGCATACTTACTCCAAGTTTCAAATCAAACTATTCCATATTCTGCCGAAAATCGGGCAACATCTCCCCTGTTTATATGCCTAGCCCAAATTCTCAATTTAACAACCAACAACAACAACAATAATACCCACATCAACAACACTATTATTCATACCAACATATTCCATAAACATCCCACACGACGTTTTTCAACACAGAACAACAATATGCACTTTCTTCAATCCCAATCAAGGAGTATAATCTCATCAATACGCCAACAATGTTAGATACCATTTTTATATGCATAAATCAGTACATCCACACGGCCACAATACGTTCAAAATAGCCCATAAACACAACAACTACAATACAACACTCTATGACCTTTTCTCCATAACTAGTTTTATTTTTAAGGCTTGCTAGACCTTCAAATAAACTCAACATAAAAGATGGGATAATTAACATACCTTATACTTGAAGAAACTCAGCCACATCAAATTCCTCCAACGCCAAGCTTAAGTAGAAGCAAGAACAATTACCTTTCACGGAGTCGTTTGGCGTAATCTTGTTAAATTCTTGATTTATCGGACTATAATATTTGGGAGATGTTTTGAGAAGCTTCTAGGACTCTTTGGAATGTTAATATTCTGAAAAAAAAGGGGCTGATGGGGTATTTATATCCCCCCTAGGTCGGTTCCACCGACTTATTCATGTGGGGCCCGCGGAACCATTTGGCAGCTTGGGGTCTTGCTCTTAAGATGGCCATAACTCTTGATTCTGATATCGTGTGAGAGCCCACGACCTATGGTTAGAAAGATCTTTCAATTATCTACAACTTTTATTCTTGATATCTTTCCAAATTCCAAACTTATAATGCCTTTTTTGCCCCTCCAAGTCAGATCATCCGAAAACGTTTTCTTAAATCGTCCTTTTAGAGGGCTTATGCCCATATTTGGCTTATGGGTCCTTCATAGGACTTGATCAACTTTCCACGTACTACTTGTATCACTTTTAATATATCCTTTACAAAATCCCGACATGTGGGCCCCACCTTAACTCATGGTTTCAAGGGCTATCATCGAGTGATCATGTTAACCGATTTACTCCATACACTCTCCAAATGTCATATGTACATTCTCATGCTCAGATGACATAATCTTCATCCGTAATCCTTGTGTAACTCTGCTCTCCCCTGAGCTCCTACTAAGCCGTCCACAGTCTTGATAACGCGAAATTTTTCAAGGTGTAACACTGAGCCTAATAAACCCCTTGTCAAGAAGATCTTTTAACTGGGCTTTTAACTCTTTTAACTCTCTTACCGGGAGCCATTCGTATGGCGTAATAGATATCGGCCGAGTATCGGGAAGTAGATCAATTCCAAATTCAATCTCCTGTCGGAGGGACTCACTCGGAAGATCTTCGGGAAAGACCTCTAAAAATTCATTTACAATTGGGACGGACTGGAGAGTTGGAGTCTGGGCATCTGAATCCTTGACTCGAACTAAGTGGTAGATATAACCCTTGGAAATCATTTTTCTGGCTTTTAAGTAAGAAATAAATTTACCCCTGGGTACTACTGAATTACCCTCCCATTCTATGACTGGCTCATTAGGGAACTCGAATCTTACAACTTTGGTTCTACAACATACCGTGGCATAACATGAAGCTAACCAATCCATACCCATGATTACATCAAAGTCTACCATCTCTAATTCTGCTAAGTCGGCTATAGTTCTGCGGTGATAAACTAGAACTGGACAACCCCTATAAATACGCCTAGCTATGACTGACTCACCCACTGGGGTGGACACCTCAAAGGGTTCATGCAATTTTTCTGGTTCAAACCCAAATTTCTTGGCAATAAATGGGGTTACATAAGATAAAGTGGATCCTGGGTCAATAAGGGCATATACGTCAAAAGTGAAAACCGTTAGTGTACCTGTGACAACATCTGCACGAGCTTCTGTATCCTGACGACCTGTCAATGCATACAAACGGTTTCGCCCACCGCTTGCATTTTCGGACTTAGCTGCAGTGTTCCCCTGCTGGGCCTGATTATTTCGAAGGACTGCTGAATTCGTAGACTGCGCCACGTTACCTCCGGTACCTTACCTAGCTGACGGACAATCTCTCTGAAAATGACCTCTCTGGCCACAACTATAGCATATATCCAAACCCATACGACAGTCACATGGGTGTCTCTTATTACATTTGCTGCATAGCGGGTTGGTATAATTCGACTGACCCACACTTGCCTGAGAGTAAGAACTTGATGGCCTGAAATTCTGCTTCCTGTCATTACGAAACTTGGGAACTGGGGCACTTGCTGTGGATGGGGAAGGTCCTACAGACCTGTTCTTCAAGAACTTTCTGTTTCCATTACCGCTGAACTGCCCGGTAGACTTGACCCTCTTGTTGAACTCTTTGTCTTTCTCTTTCTGGAAGGCTTCCTCCTCCTTCAGCCTTGTCTCATTCCCTTGTACGAAAGCCACCATCTTGGAGATAGTCATCCCCCCATTCTGTGCAGCAATATTGGCCCCATCATACAAATGGGAATCAAGACCTCCAACAAACCTTCTCACCCTTGCCCTCATGTCGGGTAGCATATGCGGGGCATGTTTAGCCAGACTAACGAACTCCAAGTAGTAGTCCTGAACTGACCTGCCATTCTGCTTAAGCTTCAAGAACTGCTCAGCCTTGGCCTCTCTGACTTCTATTGGCATGAAGTGGTCCAGGAATGCGCTTGTAAATTCATCCCATGTAGCATCAGGTGCATCCTCACCTCGGGATAATTCCCAAGATTCATACCAGGTGTTAGCAATGCTCTGCAGTTGATGAGCTCCAAAAGTAGCTGCTTCAGTTTCTGTAACTGACATAATCCTAAAAATTTTCTGAAGAGCATCAATGTAGTCCTGAGGGTCTTCATCCTTCTTTGTCCCCGTGAAGACTGGGGGATTCATTCTGAGAAAATCTTTAGTCTTAGAAGACTCTCCATTATTCCCTAAACTAGACCCAGATTCTTGACGTTGGGCCTGAGCATCTACCAGCTGTGCGAGCATGTTGATAGCACTCCTAACATCCCCATCTGAAGCGCTAGGAGGTGTAACCGCAGAGCATTGAGCCGTTGTCTGAGTCGGAACGGTCTCTTCGTGAGCTGCTTCTGCGGTAACTCTCTGGCTGGTAGCTGTGGCCTTTCTGGTGTATTTTATTTTTGCAGGTATTTTCTGAAAATACGTACACGCACGAATTAGAAAGAAATCCCGAGTGGACTGCTATAACTGCACGATCTAAAGTATGAAAGAAGTGAGACAATCCTAAATGTCTTGGTGGTCAACTGTTTATACGTGTGAGGCCCTCACACCTATAAAAGTGACCCCGCTGGACACGGTTTCATACACTTCCTAGGGACAACTGAACCTAGCTCTGATACCAAGCTTTGTCACGCCCCGAACCATGGCCTGGGCGAAACACGGCACTCGGTGCCTGACTGCATGTGACCGAGCGAACCACATGGCTTGCTGAATCATCATGAGGCATACATGAGCGGAGATATAACATGAGATATGATGGGCTTTTAAGAAAACACGTAAAGTCATAATTATTTGTAAAATACTTGTTTAATCATGAGTGCGGAAATAACATGCATGAGCCAAAACGGCTAACCGACTCTGATAGTCTAACATAACACTTGTCTAGTCTATGAAACCTCTAACATGATTTTGAACATGGAACATGCTTGCTGGGACAAGGCCCCCAGCATACCTTTACTGCATAAAGTAATCCTACGACTAAACCCCGAAGAGAATGGGGCTCACCCAAAAGCCGATACGAGAGTTGTCCCATCGAGCGGATGCGTCGTCCGTAATTCGGTACTGTCGATCGTGAAATTCAGGCCCCCAAGGCAATAAACGGGGACGTCAGTACTTTGAATGTACTGGTATATAAACACATGAGAGAATAAGCGGGCACATAATATATAGACATGAAATTTGAACTGAAACTGATTACTGAAACTGAACATGAACATGAGTACTGTAAGCATGGAGTAATCTGTAACTGATATAAAAACATGATAATAACTGTAATACCGACATGAACCACCACGGGAAGAAACGTGGAGTCTGATCTCGGCCCGATCAGCTAAGCCATCTTGTACCTTGCCAGCGTACAAGACATGAACATGACATGAATGGATCCAAAATCCCTCGATGGGGAAAACATGAAGGAATCGTCCTAATCGGGCGGAGAGATCCTTATCCTACGTTGGCATACGTAGTTTCGAGTCGTCCCCGAGCCTTCGTATTGATACAACTCCCGAACATGAAAGATAATCGAAGACATGATTTCGATTCTTAACATGAACATGGATACGTGAAGACATGGCAATAAATACATATATACAAGTTTTTCATGGAAATAAGCATAATATCTCATATCTTGTGTTATAGAACCCATGGAATGCAAGTTATGGGTTTTTCATAAATTACGGACTGAGTCTCAATCACCAAAACAGTAAATTAAGACTAAACAAATGGAATTATAATCGATAATATAATATATCATGGTTCAAGTGTCTAGGGTTTATCATGAATATTCCTAGAACTCTAAAACCTAGTGTGTAATCATGGAATACTAAAACATGGGGAAGAACAAGGATGTTCTGTCACGACCCAACTCCGTAGGCCGCGACACGTGCCCTAGTTGGGCACTCGTACGTACCTTAACCTAAATTAGCAAAGTATTAAAATAAACAGAAATAATAATTTAACGAGTCCAGCCGGGCATGACGCACGAAGGCCGATAAGGCCGTCACAAAACATAGATAAGCTCTAAACGTACGCAAAGCTCACAAGCATATACGTAACCCACACCACATGTCTACGTACCTCTACGAACAAAAACATAATCATATGACGGGACGGGCCCCGCCGTACCTGCAATAAATACGTACATATGCAGAAAATGTTATACCAAAACATGGGCTCCGGACAAAGGAGCACTTCAACAGCTGTGCAGAAAACCTAGGTGAGCGGATCAGCGAACCAAACATCTGTACCTGCGTGGCACGAAACGCAGCCCCCGAAGGAAGGGGGGTCAGTACGGAAAATGTACTGAGTATGTAAAGCAGAGACTGTAACAAATAAGACTAAAATCAGAACAGAATGTACGGAAAACAAACGAGATGCAGAGGTAATCAAAAATGCGTATCAGAAAATCATAAGTAATGCATGCGAAAAACATATGCAAAAGCCGCCCCGTTTACGGGACTCGGTGAACGTAAACAGGCGCCCGTCTCCGGCGCCATAACACATCATACTTCGTAGTAGGAATATCTCCGAAACAAATCATAACATACCAAATGGCCATATCGTATCATATCATAACAAAGCGTACATGGCACAACATACACCGTAACCCATGCACGTATATACCGCCCCCTCACACCGGGCACGGCGAACAATGCAGACATACGCTTGAGAACATATCCCGGCCCGGCTCGGTGGGGGAAACATTGAGGCATCCACGAGTGGAGTAGTGAGAAACTAAATGCAATAAAATACCATGAAATTTCCGAGACTCAATGAGGCATAGGAAATGGCAAATCAAAGTAACGAAATCGGACGTAATCATAGTACGTACCTTTCGGACATCACAAGAGGTTATGGCGGTACGGAACATTCGAGTCAAAGTACATATCAAAACGTTTCGTAGGACTTAATGGAATATTTAAAATGCTTTTTGTTTAGTAGCGAAAACATTCCTTAAAAGCCGCTCGAAGACAAATCGTAAATACAAAAGAGTAAAATCGAAATAGGGGCCCACCTCGGTCAATTGAGGTGGCGGACGTAAATTACATATGTTCAACTTCATAATATCATTCACGAAGACTTTAAGGTAATCGGATTTTATTTAAAAAAGTTGGAGAGTTTTAGATCATTTTCTAGTCATTCCCAACCTAACTAATTCAATTCTATTGAAAGAAAAGGGTAAATTTTCGAATGCGGATTCCGAAGAGTGGAGTTGTCCCCGAGGTCCGAATTCAAGCCTAGTACATCTAGGGCGTGCCAAGGAAAGAATAGGGGTAGCTTTACATACCTTTCGCGCTTGTTATGCTCGTCGAAACTCCGGGGCCTCGTTTCGTCAAAAATCGCAAATGGTTATCTTTACCGAGCTTACTATTCATGCAAGCCGACATTCCAATCTTTGGTTTCCGTCTGGCTACCGAAATTTCGGCAAAGACTTCCCCTATAAATACGACACCCCTGAGATTCAACTCGGCTCAACACAACTAACAACAACCCAACAACCACACCAAGAACATCAACATTCACAACAAACACAATATAATACAACTAGTCCACTTTCCAACATAATACAATAACTTCCGTTCTGCCTTCACATGTCCAAATCAATACCATCATATTCACATTCATTATTACCTAAAATCATTACGATGCCACTCGGAAGCATTTCATATGATTTCTACAATATATACACAAACTATACAAAATATACAATTTTCCACCAAAGCCCTAATTTATCCAAATCTTCCAATCTTTAACATACATATTCATAACATATTCCTATTCTCCAAGTTCATCAACAACCATCATAATTCACGCCTTAACAACTTAATTCCATAATGTCATAAAATCATAATAAAATGGCATAAATTTCCACATTCTATTCCCATGCAAACTTTCATCATTTTTCCTATATTTACAATGCAAGGATCACAACAACACAATCACCATATTAAACAACATTAAACCAATTCCATTACCTCACATCTAATCCCACGGCCAACATGGAATTTTCAACTTCAATCCATTTTCGTTCTACTTTCATTTCCAATACAAATCCCACAATAATCACAACTATAATACAACCTAAAATCAACTCATCCTTGCCTACACAACACATGCACATGCACGGCCACAACACACATTCACCATGCCAACTTCCATATTTTCATGATTTCTACTCATTTACATATTCCCCAACACAAACCAACCTTCATAACATAAATAAATGGGATGAATCCTTACCTTTTTCTTCAATCTTCTTTACTTGAGCAAGTTGTCCATTTGAAGAAACAAGCCTTCTTTCTTCCAAACCAACCACACCAAGTTGTAGAGGGCACTTAATTTAGTAGGAAAACCACAAGAAACTAATTTTTGGATCAATATTTTGAGAGGTGAATTTTGGGTAGCCTTGGCCGAATGGCCTTTAAGTTGTTGCTCTTGGTTTTCTTTCTTTCTCCTCTTCCTTTTGTCTTGAAATTTCTAGAGAACATAATGAATATTTGGTCCCTTTATAATAGTTAATCACATGACTTAGTCACATGACTAAGTCATGGATTTGGGCTAGGTGTTTGGCCGGCCATTCTTGGCCTTGGGCCAAGCTTGGCTCTTTTTTTTTTTTTCAAATTTTCAAGCCCAAAATCCTTAGTCCACATTTTTGGTAATTCATTAAACCATTTTCCAAAATTCCAATTTTGCCCTTAGTCCTTTCCGATATTTCCACATATAAATTTCATAACCAACTTATGAACCAAGCAAGATCAATTCATTACATTGTCCTTACCCTTCCTTAATATGTCCACGTCCATATTTCCTTAGACATCACATACACATTAAGAAAAACCCAAGCAAAGCCTTATTTCTTAACGTTCCGAAGTATTTCCAATTTTTTTGAATACGCACAAAATGCGAGATATAACATCCTCCCCCCCTTTTAGAACATTCGTCCTCGAATGTTCAATTAACCTTATGGGGTCTCCTGATACTTCGGGGAGGTGTCTATCTTTCCGAACACATATTTGAATCTGATCAAAGCACTTGTAAGAGCCTTCCTTTTCCAACTCCTTTTATCCTTCTTCGATACCCCCTTATAAGGGCTGTTCGGGGTCTTAAATCGGATATACGGCGAACTGAATCTTCGTCAGAGTCAGAAGGTCAAACGGACGTCGGGCGGAGGCATATCCAGAATCGGAAGTACGAGGGTACGATAGAAAGAATCATATTCCGACGATTATCTTAGGCAAACTCAAAATCGAAGTCAGACGTGCAGAAGCATATCGGACAGGCCCGTATCTGAGTCAGCTGTACAGAGATGTATCAAACCGATTGGTGATCAGAATCGAACATACAGAGGTATATCAGATAGAAATATAATTAGATTCAGAAGTACTGGGGTACGGTAGGCGGAGTTTCATCGAAGTCAGGGACGCAGAAATATGGCATACGGAATTGCGATCAGGGTCAGGCTACTTCTACTACTACTTTAGAGACCTATGGAAATTTCCTTGTCGCGTTTTACTTCTCGCTTGGTTGCAAACTTGTCTTTCTCATTCTTACCCAATGATTTCCTACCTCGCCTGTCAGCTCCCTCGAAGGCTGTACTTGATCATATTTCTTACCCTTAATTCCTTCCAATACTTCAATTTCCTTACTCTCAATATCTTAACTCAGTTGCTTATCCAAATATCGTCACGCTAGAACTCTTCCAATCACTATTTGTAACAAATCGAGGTCAGTCTAGTCCGTAACATTTATTCTCACCCTTCACTTCATCCCTTGCATTCCGTGCCGTAATACCTTTCGTTAATTGCATCCTGTGCGGCTTCTGTAAGGGTGCTAGCCGCTTCACATACTTCCTTTTCCTTTAGGCCACCCCAAATTTTCATTTATTTCTTGTATTCCTCCCACTACGGTCTTACTTCTACATTCATACCTGTCACGACTCTTTTTCCGCCCATATTCTTGTCGCAACCCTACTATCATTTCCTTAAACTGGAGCTTGTCATAATTCATCCCGTGTACTATAGTTATTCTTAGGTCTATCTAACTTCTCATTTATCCCCTTAAATTCCAAGTTTGCAAAATTTTTCAATTACTTCCCGGGGGGTCACCCATCCTAAAATTGCTCCCCTCCTGAGCACGCTTAACTTCGCAACTTCGATAGATTCTGGTCCCTTAATGTCGGTATAATCATGTCCATTTCCACACACGACCTTTATTACATAATACGACGCTAATCGAGGCCTTACAGATCCCGAGGCATATTCGCAACACATCCTTTCTTGTACAATTACTATTTTACCCTTCTTGAGCTTCGGTAGTAACCTTTGCAAATTCTTATTACTCGAAATTTGTATGCCGCAAATACCCATAATACCGTACAGAATATACAACTTCGTATCCCACTCCAACCATTCAGGACCTTCTGTTTCAGGTAACGGAACAAATATATTCGAACTTACCTGTGTGACCTTTCCCGTCACCACTTACCATCTTCCGCCATATGTAAGGCTCACGCAAGGAATTTTTATTTCCTATGACTTGGCTCTATCGCACGATCTAAGACAGAAAGAAGGTCAACAATTCCTAGATGCCCTGTAGCCTCCTGTTTATAAATGTGGCGCGCTTCACACCATAAACAGGACTCTACTAGACACGGTCTGTAGACATTCCGAGGACCTAACCGCTCTGATACCACTTTTGTCACGACCCAACTCCGTAGGCCGCGACATGTGCCCTAGTTGGGCACTCGTACGTACCTTAACCTAAATTAGCAAAGTATTAAAATAAACAGAAATAATAATTTAACAGAGTCCAGTGGGCATGACGCACGAAGGCCGATAAGGCCGTCACAAAACATAGATAAGCTCTAAACGTACGCAAAGCTCACAAGCATATACAGAACCCACACCACATGTCTACAGACCTCTACAGAACAAAAACATAATCATATGACGGGACAGGGCCCCGCCGTACCCAGAATAAATACGTACATATGCGCGTAAAATGTTATACCAAAACATGGGCTCCGACAAAGGAGCACTTCAACAACTCGTGCGAAAAACCTAGGCGAGCGGATCGGCCGAACCAAACATCCGTACCTACGTGGCACGAAACGTAGCCCCGAAGGAAGGGGGTCGATACGGAAAATGTACCGAGTATGTAAAGCGAGTAGATCGTAACAAATAAGACTAAAATCGAACGAATGTACGGAAAACAAACGAGATGCGAGGTAATCACAAATGCGTATCGAAAATCATAAGTAATGCATGCGAAAAACATATGCAAAAGCCGGCCCGCTATGGGACTCGGTGAATGAACGTAGGCGCCCCGTCTCCGCGCGCCATAACACATCATACTTCAGATTAGGGAATATCTCCGAAACAAATCATAACATACCAAATGGCCATATCAGATCATATCATAACAAAGCGTACATGGCACAACATACACCGTAACCCATGCACGTATATACCTGCCCCCTCACACCGGGGCACGGCGAACAATGCAGAGACATACGCTTGAGAACATATCCTGGCCCGGGCTCAGTGGGGGAAACATTGAGGCATCCACGAGTGGAGTAGTGAGAAACTAAATGCAATAAAATACCATGAAATTTCCAGAGACTCAATGAGGCATAGGAAATGGCAAATCAAAGTAACGAAATCGGACAGAATCATAGTACGTACCTTTCGGACATCACAAAAGAGGTTATGGCGGGACGAACATTCGGAGTCAAAGTACATATCAAAACGTTTCGTAGGACTTAATGGAATATTTAAAATGCTTTTTGTTTAGTAGCGAAAACATTCCTTAAAAGCCGCTCGAAGACAGATCGTAAATACAAAAGAGTAAAATCAGAAATAGGGGGCCCACCTCGGTCAATTGAGGTGGCGGACGTAAATTACATATGTTCAACTTCATAATATCATTCACGAGGACTTTAAGGTAATCGGATTTTATTTACAAAAGTTGGAGAGTTTTAGATCACTTTCTAGTCATTCCCAACCTAACTAATTCAATTCTATTGAAAGAAAAGGGTAAATTTTCGAATGCGGATTCCGAAGAGTGGAGTTGTCCCCGAGGTCCGAATTCAAGCCTAGTACATCTAGGGCGTGCCAAGGAAAGAATAGGGGTAGCTTTACATACCTTTCGCGCTTGTTAAGCCTCGTCGAAACTCCGCCTCGTTTCGTCAAAAATCTGCAAATGGTTATCTTTACCAGTTACTATTCATGCAAGCTGACATTCCAATCTTTGGTTTCCGTCTGGCTACCGAAATTTCGGCAGCACTTCCCCTATAAATACGACACCCCCGAGATTCAACTCGGCTCAACACAACTAAAAACAACCCAACAACAACACCAAGAACATCAACATTCACAACAAACACAATATAATACAACTAGTCCACTTTCCAACATAATACAATAACTTCCGTTCCGACTTCACATGTCCAAATCAATACCATCATATTCACATTCATTATTACCTAAAATCATTACGATGCCACTCGGAAGCATTTCATATGATTTCTACAATATATACACAAACTATACAAAATATACAATTTTCCACCAAAGCCATAATTTATCCAAATCTTCCAATCTTTAACATACATATTCATAACATATTCCTATTCTCCAAGTTCATCAACAACCATCATAATTCACACCTTAACAACTTAATTCCATAATGTCATAAAATCATAATAAAATGGCATAAATTTCCACATTCTATTCCCATGCAAACTTTCATCATTTTTCCTATATTTACAATGCAAGGATCACAACAACACAATCACCATATTAAACAACATTAAACCAATTCCATTACCTCACATCTAATCCCACGGCCAACATGGAATTTTCAACTTCAATCCATTTTCGTTCTATTTTCATTTCCAATACATATCCCACAATAATCACAACTATAATACAACCTAAAATCAACTCATCCTTGCCTACACAACACATGCACATGCACGGCCACAACACACATTCACCATGCCAACTTCCATATTTTCATGATTTCTACTCATTTACATATTCCCCAACACAAACCAACCTTCATAACATAAATAAATGGGATGAATCCTTACCTTTTTCTTCAATCTTCTTTACTTGAGCAAGTTGTCCATTTGAAGAAACAAGCCTTCTTTCTTCCAAACCAACCACACCAAGTTGTAGAGGGCACTTAATTTAGTAGGAAAACCACAAGAAACTAATTTTTGGATCAATATTTTGAGATGTGAATTTTTTGGGTAGCCTTGGCCGAATGGCCTTTAAGTTGTTGCTCTTGGTTTTCTTTCTTTCTCCTTTTCCTTTTGTCTTGAAATTTCTAGAGAACATAATGAATATTTGGTCCCTTTATAATAGTTGATCACATGACTTAGTCACATGACTAAGTCATGGATTTGGGCTAGGTGTTTGGCCGGCCATTCTTGGCCTTGGGCCAAGCTTGTGTTATATCCCGCATTTTATGCAATCGGATAATTCAAGACAATTGCGGGAAGACCACAAGTAAGGCCACATTTCACCTTGCTTGGCATATGAGTTGCTTATGAAAAATTTAGAAGAGGAATTAATGAGGAAGGTCAAGGGCATAAAGGGAAATTCGCAATATGACTCGTGGGAATGTGGAAGAAGACGAAGGGCAAATTTGGAAATTGGAAAATAATGGGTTACATGAATTACAAGAACTAGCCCAAAATATCATTGGGCTTGAAATTATTTTAGCAAAAAGAGAGGCCCAAACGGCCATGCAAGTGGCTAGGCCCATTTGGAATTAAAATTTGGTCAATAAAAGGATGACTAAGTCATCCATATCACAACAAGTTCTAGAGATTTCAAGAGAAGAAGAACAAGAGAAAGAAGAGAGAAAGCTTAAGGCCTTTCGGCCATGGTAAAATTTCCAAGGAAAAATTGATAAAAATTCTTCAAAAATCATTTCCTACTAAGTAAAGGGTGCACAACAAGGTGGAGTTGTTGTTGGAACAAGAAAGGTTCAAAATCATACAAGTTGCCAAGAGTTAGGCAAGTGAGAAGTTGAAGAAGAAAGGTAAATCCTAATCTTGTTCTATGTGTTATACATGGTTTATATGTGTTATAGTATGCTAAAATGGATGAAATTCATGAAAGAGAGGAATATGGCATGTGGCCGTGTATATATATGTATGTGTAGGAATCATATTTCAATTATCTTGTTTAGTGTTTGGTTGTTATTGTTGTGGATGATATGTGAAGAAAATGGACGTTGAATGAATTTTGAGAAGTTGTAGTATGTATGTTGGTGTTGGCCGTGAGGTTATGGTGGAGGATGGAAGAGAATGAGTCAATTTTATTTAGTATTTTGCTTGTTGTTATATTGTGGATTCTATGTTGCTAATGAATGTCTAGGAACC
>NW_026719045.1:0-11804 GCF_029784015.1 Lycium ferocissimum | reverse complement strand
GTCGACCCAATAGTAATGATAAAAATTTGACTAAGTTACGAGTGTAGCCGACACCAAGAAAGAAGTTAATTGTTGAATTGAGCATAATAGTAATTAGAAGTTCGATATCGACATGGTGAAAAATTTTTGGAAAGGGCTTGTAATCTAAAAGACGATCCCAAAAAATGGTAGGTTTAATGACGAAGTGTTATTTAAGGTATTGACCGAATGGACAACGGAGCGAATTACGACGAGCCTATAGCTAAAAGAAGTAATAGTATGATTAAAACAAGAGTATAGAGGAAAAAGAATTACGATGGATATAAATGTATCGACAAGACGGTTGTGAAACGATAAGGATAAAGTTGATCGGAAAAGATAAAAAGGGGTAAGAAGTGTTACATTACTTAATGATTACGAACAAGATATGACGCGAATATAATGAGGATTGTCACGAAATTAAGTGATCTAGTGAGAGTGGCCAAAGCCATGATGTGATCTATGTGGCTAGAAGGTGAAGACGAGTGTGAAACGGAAATGATAGCGAGCGCAAAAAAAAAGAGAAAGGATAATTGGAAAAAGGGAAATAAGAAGAGAGCGAGATAGCAGTATAGTAACAGACCATGACACGTGTAGTTAAGGATACAGGTGCTAGGAGTGACGGGACGGTGAAAGACTCGGTTACAGGAAGGATGAAGAACGAGGCAAAATGAGAACAGAATCTAAAGGCCGATAACCAAGTATTTATAAGTAACGGCGATCGAGGGGTATTCCTTACCATGGAGGATTTGGAAGTTTAAGACGGAAATGTAGTCATATCTAGAGGTAAAGAGTGAATATTGAGAGGTAGAAAGGGTTAAAACAGTAATGGTGGAGTCGGGAAAGTAGAGACCTACTCGTCGAAGGGAAACGCGTTATGAAACGTTTCGAAATCCGTTAAGCCTTCGACTTGCTCCAGATTACATGATAAAGGTCATGCGGTGAAACGGGCGCGATTATATTTGCATATTTCATCGGAGTTCCAAAGTTAAGCGTGCTGAAGCGAGGGAAATTGTTATAGCCCGTATTTCGTACGTTCGGATATTGCGAGATAATGGTGAGAAGTTAAGGACAAGACCATGTCCCAAAAATTATTTTAATGTACAAGTTGGTTGCGAATATTATTAGTATGGAAATATCGAGAAAGTTTAAGGGTAAAAAGAAAAAAAATTCACAAAGAGGTTCATGAAAATGTTGTGGAAGGCTAGGGGTAAAATGGGAACTTCACAAAAAGTCTTGAAAATTCTTGAAAAGGGCCATTGGGCCGTGTGGAGTGTGTGTATATGTATGTGGGTCCCATTATTTTATGGCCATGTGATTATATGTATGGACCAAGGCTTATAAGTCATCTTTTAATTTAAAGAAAAAGGAAGAAAATTCTAGAAAAAGGGGACAATTAGTCATCTTATTTTTTTTTAATATTAAAGGAGTTTCAAGAAAGGGGACATGTGCCCCTCACATGCTTGTGGGAGCTATATATATATATATGTTAGCAAGAATAAGTCATCTAGAAGGGTTCATTATTTTTATTACAACATAAGAAGTTGGAGAGAGGAAAAAAAAGAAGAAAGAGGGGAGCTAGGTTCGGCCAAGCTTGGGAAAAGCAAGAACCTTGAAAAAAAAAATTTGCTCAAAAATTATTTTCTACTAATTGGAAGGTCCCTAGCAAGGTTAAGTGGTCATTGGAGCAAGTAGAACATCTATTTTTGTGAGTTACAAATTCTAGCCACCCAGAAGGAAGCTAAGTGGAAAGGGAGAGTTTAACCTTCTTTTATATGTTATGGATGATTGTGAATGTCGTAGAATGTAGAAATGGATGAAATATATGAAAATATGTGTGTTGGTGTATGGCCGTGTACATGCCATGTTTGGCCGTATATGTGTTGTATGGTATTGAAGTGATGAGTTAACTTTATGTAGCATGTTGGTTGTGTTGTTGTTGAAATGTAAGGTATAGAAACGGATGAGAATTCATGAGAATATGCATGTTGAAGTTGTGGCCGAATATAGTGTGTTGTGTAGAACAAATGAATTAATTTTATTTAGCAATTTGGTTGTTGTGGTTGTGCATGTTTTGTACATGTTGTGATATATAGAAATTGATGAAAGTTCATGAAAGCATGTATGTGGGTGTTGTGGCCGAGAATGGGCTGTTTTGATGTGGAAGGAATGGACTCATTTTACTTAGTATTTTAATTGTTGATATAGTTTGTGAGTTGGAAGAAGAAAATGTGTTATTAATGTTACTAATTAATTGGAAGATTTCGGGTAAGATTGGATGTTGGTTTGGATATCTTGAATTACCTATCGATATTGTTATTATGATTGTTGGTTTGGTTGTTGTGATTTGGCCGAGTTGGATTCTCGGGGCCGTTGGATTTATAGGGGAGATGCTGCCGAAATTTTTGTAGACAAAGTGCTAATTTGGAATTGGATTCTTAAGTGTTATGGCTAATGGATGATGCTTAATGACAGTATTGTAGATCGTGTGAAGCCGAGACGTAAGTTTGGATTAGCATAAAGGGCGGCCAAGGTATGTAAAGCTCACCTCTCTTTCTTTGGCATGTCTTAGTATGAATAGGCTATGATATGATCCCCGAGGTAACTCTACTCCTGCGATCCGAGCATGTCCGTGATTCTTATTTGTTTCTCGATATCCGTATTTATAATGTAGTCAAATTGTGGTCCTTATGCCTTTGTATGATTAAAAATGAATATGCATGGAAAGATTTGTTCATAAAAGAGTTTGAAACTACGAACGTCCGTAACTTCCATAGGAAGGCTCGGATCGCTTCGATATGTCCGGAGGTTACGCGAGCGTATTGAGATTATAATGTTCCATGGCGGGCTCGGATCGGTTGATACTTGTCCGTGGGCCCGCAAGACATTCGTCGTTGTGTAGTTACGATGACTTGTTAAAAGAACCTAATAAAGTTAACAATCCGACCCCCCGCATGTGATTACTTATTGATCTGTTAAGTCTGAAATAAGAATTCGTATATATATGATTCTGATACGTGATTATGATGCCTAAAGTTCTATTTGATAAGTCCCGGATAATATCTGGAAGAGAATTTGATTTGGTCAATGCCATCAAGCCAGTAAATGATAATTTGTCCGATTATTCTCGTTAAGTCTCAGGTGAATGTATGAAACGAGAATCCGTACGCATATGATTTTGATACGTAACCATGATGGATAAAGTTTTATTTGATATGCTTTCGAGTAACGTTCGGAAGGAACTTGATCTGACTATTGCTTTAGCTTGTAAATGATAATTCGTTTGATTATTCTATGGAATCTGTATGAATGTTTTGAATGGCATATAGATCCCACGATTTCGCTCGTGCACATTTTTGTTATTCCACTTGCCGAGTCCGGGCCGTTACTATCGTGCGCACAATGCGAAGTATGATGAGCTTCCGAAGTATGATGAGCGACTAATATTATGGTGTTATGATGTGTCCGGTACGCCGCGCCCCTTTTGGCCGGGTACCGTGGTTATTTGATATGATGTGTGACGGAGATGCGAGATCTCGAAAACTTCCGAAGTATGATGAGTTGTGGCGCCCTGGGCAGAGGAGCGACCACGTTCGTCCGCCGGTCCTATTATGGACCGCATAGGGTATATGATATGATAATCGATAATCGATGACATGATGATTTGATAATGTGATGATCGATAAGTTAATGAATCCGTTTCGATGATACGGTAATATGATGACTGCTTTAATCGATGATATGGTAATATGATGATTCCGTTCGATGTGATGATATGACATATATATATGTATTCTGAAATATGATCTATTGGTTTCGGAGCCGGTGGTGGGGCAAACCCAATGGTGGGGCAAACCCAGTGGCGAGGCAAAATTCCGCACTGGTTTAGGCGAATCCCACATTGGTTTAGGCGAATCCCACATCGGTCAATATCAGCTACCATGATATGTTCTATTTTACATACATATGAGACAGAAATGTTTTTTTTTCAAAAGAAAGCTAAGTATTTTGAGCATTCGGATTACTATATCTGTCTTCTGTACCTCTTATGCACTATTTGTATTACAGATACATGTACTTCGGTATCCTGACTATTATGCACATTTTCTGTACTCCTCATTTCGGTTATGATCCCGTTTCCTGTATTCCATGCTTTACATACTCAGTACATATTCCGTACTGACCCCCTTTCTTCGGGGGCTGCGTTTCATGCCGCGTTGTGTACACCTGTGTGAGCTAAAGATATTAGCAGAAGATGTTCCAGCGGGATTGGCGAGCTCCGCCTCCTCCGGATTACTGCCGAATCAGAGTTTGTTTGTGTTATGATATCTGAGTCATGTTAGAGACTTTGCAGACAGAGTCGTATGCATAAGATGTCAGTCGTGAGCGGCTCTATAAGCCGTTGTATTGTTATACATGATATTACAGATTTTGTACGGTCGCAAGTTTTGTTTGATTTGAAAAGATATAAAGTATGTTCGTTTTTCGAAAATTTTCATTATGCATTTATGATGCGTTAAGGGCCCATTATGGCTACGAGTATTAAGATAGTCAGAGGGTTCGCTCGGCCCTAAGTAAGGGTCGGGTGCCCATCACACCCTATCGGATTAAGGGTGTGACAGAAATTCTAGGATGGGTGACCCCCTGGGAAGTTTTCTGAAAGTTCTATAAATTCAGACGCAAGAAGTAAATGAGAAGCTAGGGTGACTTAAGGACAAACTAAGAGTCTGAGGAGTGGGCAGAAATCTTAAGAGGTCACGCGGAACGAGGCGAATTAGTCCGATAAAGAGAAAAAAGGTACATCACAGCTCTAGAATTAGGGTGAGTTGGAATAGTGTTTGAAGATACCTTGTAAGCAAGATAGCAGAGATTATATGTGTACATAGGTATGCATAAGATATCCTGTACATGGCTAGACCAGGGGACATGTGTATTCCGGCGACCAACGTGGCGGTATATGGAAGACATTAATTGGACAAGGTAACGAAGTTCAAGTGAGAAGAAAAATATAAATGGCACGAATGTTGTAAGGCAAGTTGATGCTGTTTTCATCACAGGTTAAACTCGGAAAGTCCTAACACAATGATATTTGGAAAAGAAAGAAAGTGAGTAAACGAGCGGCAACGGGAACCAAAATGCTGGAATAAAAGCGTCGTCAAGTTGAGATTGGAAATACGGACATAGGGCAAGTAAAATCGGGTAATAGTAAGTACACCCCTAAAGGGGGGAAGCGAGTGTGAGAGATGCAAGTGTAAAATGGGGACGACTGACACTATGACATAACGGATGTGGATGCTGGGGCTACGGGTAAGACTCCTTGCTAAGACAAGTTGGTAAGATCCAAAGGTCAACAGCAAAGGGATAGAAGTCAGGGTAATAATCGAGATGGCGCAGAGAATTAATTGTAAGTATCCGGAATAACATGATATTAGGAAATGGAGACCTAAAGAGTGAATATGACAAAGGAAAGTAACGAGTAACTTACGGAGACATTGTGAAAGGTAATACGGCTATACGGGATTAGAGGTTAAGATGTAGGCAATAGAGTGTTTGCTAGCGGTAGAAAATTTCCTATGGTAGGAAGTAAGAAAAGCAGGGAAAAGGAGTATGACAAGATAGACGTCTAGCAAATGCGAGCACGGAAGTAAGATGTGAAATAGTACGAACCGGGGAGAAGGAACGATCGTGACTAAGACTAAACATACAGTCGTGCAAGAAGCAATCATGTTACCTATGGATATTTATACACTGGAGGTGACACCAAGTACATGCTTAACGAGAAAAGTTAAGGGTCGGTAACAACAATACGGTGATAATACTTTAGGTGTATTAAGGAAAGATGTTAGGATGGTTTAAGATAAATTACTGAGGTGGAACTAGTACTGAGAATGAACAGGACATGGTTATAGTTGAACCAAAGATGTATTTCGATGCCGGTGGTAGGAGAAGAGAGGCAAAGATAAAGGGAAACATAAGAATTAGTGAAGCTATGTTGAGGCGGTTCTTAGAATAATTTGACCACCTTCGTATATTTGGGTAAAGATTGCAACATCACGTGTGACGGGAAAGTTGAGAGCAAGATCTGAGCAAAGGAACGATAGAAGAGTCCGGATTAAAGATAAGGTAATGGCATGAGACAATGTGTTGGAAATGTTACAAGATGAGTAAAGAAAGATTGTAAGACAATTTAAGCAAAGTGATCAGAACTAGTTGGTCATTAAAAGGAGGGTGAGTTTACATGCCGAATTCTTTTAGACTTATACCACTCGATGACACAAAGAGCCGAGCAGCTAGGGAAGGTTATTATATGAGGGGACTTAATCACTACTTGACAACCGACTCCAAAGACAGACTAAGAGCAAAAAAAGGTAATAATTAAAGTCTTTCAAAGGAATCGAGAAAAAGTTGAACCCGAGACATATTAGGCCTCACCCTCGGTACATAAGGCAAGAAGGTTGCGTGCTAAAGAAGACGTAGCTTCCGTTAAGACACCGTGGCGAATGATAACAAAAGGAAATGACTTGCGAACTCGAGGAGGAGATGAAAGAGAAATATGATTGGTAGATGGGATTGCATGCTATGGTAGTAAAGGAAACCCGAGATCCTGAAGACCCTATGCGACTAGTTGAACATTCGAGGACGAATGTTCTAAAGGGAGGAAGGATGTTATATCCCGTATTTTGTACGTCGGGATATTCCGAGTCAAGTGTGGAAAGTTAAGAACAAGGCTATTTTCCGATTTCGTTTTAAGGCATAAGTCGCTTATGATTTTGTTGGTATGGAATATTAAGGAATTTGGGGTTAAAAGTGAATTATAGAATGTTAGACATTTCATAAAAATTTGGGGCCAAAAATGAAGTTTTGGAAACTAAGAATTCATGAAAAAATGACCATGTGGCCATGCACATGACTTGTGGGCCATAGGCCACATGTATGAGGTATATAGGTAATATTAGATGACTTATTAAGTCATCTTCACCATTTCATCTCCTAGAAATTTCAAGAAACATGAAGAAAAAAAAAGGAGAAAACGGCCAAGGGGCGTCGAAACTTGCCCCAATTTTGATCATGGAAAATTCTTTTCTTCTAGTTTTTCTACCAATTGGAAGGTCCTCGTTAACGTGGAGTAGTTGTTGAACAAGAAAACCGCTCGTTGTCGCAATTCACCAACCTTGACCGTGTGAAGAACATGAATGGAGAAGGTAAGATTTAATCATCTTTACATGTTTAATAGGTGGTTGTGCATGTTGATATGTAGAAATGAATGGAATTCATGAAATTATGTGTATTGAAGATGAGCCACATGTGTTGGACTTGGCCGTGTGTGTGTTGTTGTGTAGAGATGAACTAATTGTATTTAGCATGTTTGGGTGTTGTTGTAATGTGTAGAAATGGATGAAAACCATGGAATTTGTATGTTGTTGTCAGGCCGAAAATGGGCGATTTGGCGTAGGGCATGACTAATGTGATGTAGTATTTTGGTTGTCGTCGTTGAATTTAAGATGTAAAATGAAGTTTTAATGATCCAAGTTAAGGTTATAATTGTGTGGGCTGAATTGAAGATAATGTGATCTTGATATGGTTTCTTGAATTTATGAAATAGTTGTAAACGATGTATCATGGACATAATTTATGAACGTAAAAGAAATGAGTGGTGGTGAATGTTCTTGTTAAATTGGAATGGTTTCAAAGCAGAAGATGTATGGACCTGGCTTGTTTGTTCATTGAGCGGATTGTTTGAAATGTTCTTGAATATTAATTGAATGATTCGATTGGTACTTGAACTTAAGAGTGTTCATGTTAGCTTGAAAGTATGTAGTTGAAATGAATATAAAAGAATGTCGTCAATTATGTAGAAAGGAGTTATTAATGCTAGAATGCGTTTGAATTAATGATTGATGTTGTTTATATGGTTGTTGTATTGTTGTTGAAGATTTGGCCGAGTTGAATTTCGGGGATGTCGTATTTATAGGGGAAATGTCTAAAATTTTTGTAGATCAAGTGCTAACTTAGAATTGGGTTCTTCGATGCTTATGACTAATCTTCGATGCCTAATGATGTTGTTGTAGACTTTGAGAAGCCGAGACGTAAGTTCGGATTAGCTTAGGAAGCGAACAAGGTATGTAAGCTCAACCTTTCTTTCTTTTGGCATGTCTTAGTGCAAGTAAGCTATGACACGAGTCCCGAGGTACTCTATTCTTGCAATCCGAGCATGTCTATGATTCTTATTTGTTTCTCGATATTCGTATTCTTAATGTGGTCAAGTTGTGGTCCTTATGTCATTGGGATGATTTGGATTTCAAAAGTTGCATAAAAGTTCTGTTTTCAAAAGAGTTTTGTTTTAAAAGATTCCGTAACTACGAACGAGCATAACTTTCAAGGTAAGAGCTCGATTGCTTTGATATGATTGTAGAAAGTCCTTAAGTGAGTAATGTCCGTAACTTTCCGAGGCGGACTCGGATTGGTTTGACATACGACTATGATCCCTATGGTTCTTCTATATGTTTACGATGTTGATATGTTTCCGAGTAGTGTCCGAAAGATATTTGATATAACTTTTGTCCCGATTTTCAAATGACGACTCGCTTTGATTACTTCATGGAGTCTTTGATAATGTTTTAGGCGCATGTGGTTTCTCACTACTCTCCGTCGCGCTCAATATATGGCTTTCACCGCGTCCCGGGCCAGGGTACGTATTCGTGCAATTCCTTTGCATTATTCACCGCGTCCCTCACTAGAGGCTGTGAGCACGTTATATATATATATATATATATATATATATATATATATATATATATATATATATATGATGATACGGGGGAGGTGTGGCCAGATGGCATATGATGATCTTTACCGCGTCCTCACTGTAGGTCGGCACGTTACATACGCATATGATGATTTTAATTACCGCGTCCCTCCTTAGAGGGCCGGCACGCTATATGTACATATGATGATTTTATAATATCGACATGCATGATTTATGTTTGAAAGGCAAGTTTTATGATTTTCTTTACTCCTTACTTCGCATGATCCCGCTTACTATATTTCATGTTTTACATACTCGCACATATTCGCATCAACTTTCTTCGGGGTTGCGTTTCATGCCGCGGGGCAGTGCACCCTGTGTGAGTCAAGATATTAGTAGAAGACGGCTCCAGCGATCACTGGCGAGCTCCATTTTCTCCGGAGGCCGCCGAGTCAGGCATCATGTTAGCGGTATCCGGAGTTCCGTTAGAGACTTGCGACAAAAGTCGTGGGTATAAGATGTTTGCATATGTATGCGGGCTATGTAGTTTCGATATATTATTATTACGCATTGTATTATAAGTTCTATATGTTACGTATTTTCTTTTGATTTCCGAGAAAGGTAAAAAGCGTATTATTCTTCGAAAAACTTTCGTTATGTATTTGTGTCATGATTTGAGAGCCAGCGTGATTATGAGTATTAGGTGAGTCAGCGGGTTTGCTCGACCCTAAATAAGGGTCGGGTGCCCATCACGCCCTAGCAGAAATTAGGGTGTGACAAATACTTGTAGAACAAAGCCCAATAAGTTCAAGTCCCAATTTCACCCAAATCAACAAGACCCACTTCAAGTTCTTCAAGTTTTTCAAAAGCTTCAATTCAAAAATAGTGGATTCTTCAATATTGACCCGATTGAAATGAAATTTGAAGATTTGAAACCCTCACGTACTAAGGAACAAGAATCTACTAACAAAACAACAAAACAAACAAAAAAAATTTGGGGTTTTTCTAGGATTTCGATTTTTTTTTAATAGTAACAAACCCTAGGCTAGATTTGATAGAACAAATCTAATCCAAGCCCTGATACCAATTGATACAAGATTAAAAACGAAAATAGAATTAAAATGCAAGAAAAGAAAAGGATAGATAATTTGACACAACTAAAGACCCAAATTTAGCAACCAAAGTTCTTAGATTAACTTGACCTCTAATTTAGGAACTAAAGAGCAAAAAACTCTTAGGATGACCAATCGGGATTTGTGTCACACCCCAACTTTTGTTAGGGCATGATGGGCACCCGACCCTTACTTAGGGCCGAGCGAACCCGTTGATCCTCGTGATACTCATAATCTTACTGGACTCTTAAATCATGAAATGAATGCATAATGTAAGCTTTCCAAAAAGAACATGCTTTTCGTCCTTCTCAAATCAAGTAAAATCTATAATCATATGAAACCTGTAACATAATGCGTAATGATACATCGGCTTACAGAGCCGCTTACAAGACTGACATGTTATACACGTGACTTTGTCTGCAAAGTCTCTAACATAAAACAAGATACCATAACATAGATACTCTGACTCAAAAGACTTAAGGAAATGGAGCTCGCCAATCCAAATCGAACATCTTCTACTAGTATCCTCTACTATCTCAGACACCGCGTGGTACGAAAACGCACCGAAGAGCGGGGTCAGTACAGAATATGTACTGAGTATGTAAAGCATGGAATACAGTAAACAGAATCGTACTGAACTAAAGAGTATAGAAAATAGTACAAAACCAGCAAACCACAAGGCTTGCCTTTGAAACATAAACCATGCATGTCAATATCATATCAAATTCATTATGGGACTTAAAAACATAAGTGAATAATCATCTTGTACATATGCATATATAACGTGTCCGGCCCCAGCGAGAGACTCGGTAAATAAAATCATCATGTCATCATATCATCATATATATATATATATATATACCGTACCCGGCCCTCTAGTGAGGGACTTGGTGAATAGAATCATCATATCATTATGTCAATATATCATCATATATATATACTATACCCGGCCCCCAAAACAGGGACTCGGTGAATGTAATCATCATATGCCATCCCGGCCGCCATCCCCATGTCATCATATCATATATATATATGTCGTACCCGGCCCTCTAGTGAGGGACTCGTGAACAATGCAGTGAACCGTGCACGAATACATACCGGGCCGGGACTCGGTGAAAGAAGTAATAACAGCACTAGCAGAGTAGTGAGAAACCATACGATATAAATCATCATTTCGGACTGCGATAGATAAGTAATAATCATCACGCCGAGCATTAAAACGATAGTCATATTAAATCGTTCTAAATGCCATTAGACTACGTTAAAGGGAGTCTTAGAGATCATAGACATGTATCAAACTAACCGAGCTCGCCCCATGAAAGTTACGGCATTATGCATTAGAGAACACTTTACGAACATATCAGCGCAATCCGAGCCCGTTCATGAAAGTTACGGGCATTATTCAACATAGAATCCTTTTGGAACAAGAACTCTTTATGCAACATTTACTATCCAATCATGCAGAGACTCAAGGCAACAGCTCGACTATATTGAGATGCGAACATCAAGAAGTGAATAAGAATCGTAGTATATGCTCGGGATCTTATGAACGGTTACCCCAAGGCTCGTATTATATCATACCTTACTTACATCTAAGACATGCCAAAAGAAAGAAAGGTTAAGCTTTACATACCTGTTCCACCTCTTATTAGCTACGCTTATTCGTCCAAGCTCGTAAGCCTACACTTAAAAGGACTCATACTAACGTTAGACTCTTTATTGCACACTTATTCAAAATTTCAAATCAAACTACTCTATATTCTCCGAAAAAATCGCAACATCTCCCCTGTTTATATGCCTAACCCAAAATTACAATTCAGCAACCAATCAACAACAAAAATAATACCAACGTCAACAACACTATTATTCATACCAACATATTCCATAAACATCCCACACGACGTTTTTCAACATACAACAACAATATG
>NW_026719044.1:0-12475 GCF_029784015.1 Lycium ferocissimum | reverse complement strand
ATTGAACCTATAACTTTCTTTGGTAAAATGATGTTCCGTCAAAACCCTTAAAATAAAATTTAAATGTTTAAAATCTTCGGGATGACCGGGGAATAATGCCGTTTTTTTATGTTCCCCACCAGGCCCGATAAAGGGAAAGTTTCATTACTTTTCATAGAAACTTTATAATCTTATTTTATGTTTTCTTATGGTGTTGCTATTCATTGATAGTCTCGCCTTATAATGATTGTTCCTTCAAGGTGAGACGGTGGACCGTGGTTACCCATATGTAATCGGGGCTACCAACCTTACGTCACCCCGATAGACACATGACTTTCTTTGGGTTCTCATGCATCGCTTATATGATATGTATATGACATGAGGCGATATGTATATGAAAATGGGAATTTTGGGGAATGGATACATGTTGCGCTATAGACGCATTGCCACCTGGTACTGGCGTAATTCCATCGTCCGGACGCGGATGCCGGGCCATGGATACATGCGGGAAGCGGACGTATTTCGGCACATGACTTGATATTTTTACACGTATACGATACGAAATGTTTTGAACAAAAGTATGTATAAAGCAAGCATGACATCCGCCCGGGAAGTGCACTTATGTGTACAGATTGTCCTTTTATCTCGTTATATGATCTTTGGTCTCACATGTTGTTCAGTGCTCACATGTTACATGCTTTATTGTATTATTTCTCTACGTTTACATACTCGGTACAATCGTTCGTGCGACCCCTTTTTCGGGGGCTCGTCTCGTATGCCACGCAGACAAATCGACGGCTCGACTCCTGGAGCTTTCCCGGTTGTACGTCGAGAGGCGCTCCGCCGTTGCTCGAGCTTCTATTTTGGGTACTACTTTTTGTGTATATATTTGGACACAAGAAAGTCGGTTACTTGTACTTATATGTATCGTGTTTAGAGAGCTCGTACGTATATGTACGAGCAAATGTTTCACAGCCTAGTTGTCTTTGTCGCCGTGTAAAATGTCAGCACAGTTGATCATTACTACTCGTTACATGTATGCTATTATCGGCGATGTTATGGAAAAAAAAATGCCAGTGTTTATACGGCCCACTTAGTAACAAGAACAAGACATATGACAGGGGGTGCTCGGTACAAGTATCGGGTACTTGTCGCGGCCCCTAGTTGGGTCGTGACAGAAAGGAATGTGTTGTTGTTGTTCTTATTGAGTTTGGAAGGTTTCGGGTAGTGTGGCACATTGGTTGGGCCGTTTGGAATGTTGTGCGGATTGTTTGAAGTACTCTTGAATCTTGTTTGAATGAGCTCGGGTTAGTGCTTAAACGTGTGAGCATTGATATTGGCTTGATTGTATGTGGTTGAATTGAATGTAATTGGAATGTTGTCGAATCATGTAGAAAGGAGTTACTGATGTTAGAATACGTTTGGAATTACTTATTGATGTTGTTGGTATGGTTGTTGATATTGATGTTGTTGATGATATCGCTCTAGTCAATTTCGTGGTTGTTGAATTTATAGGGGAAATGCTGCCCAAATTTCTGTAAATGAAGTGATGGCTTGGGATTGAATTCCTAAGTACTTATAGCTAATGCTTAGTGTCTAATGACGTTGTTGTAGATTTTGAGAAGCCGAGACTTAAGTTCGGATTAGCTTAGGAAGCGGACGAGGTATGTAAAGCCTAACCTTTCTTTCTTTTGGCATGTCTTAGTTGTAAGTAGGCTATGATACGAGCCTCGGGAACTCTATTCTTACGATCCGAGCATGTCTACGATTCTTATTCACTTGATATTCGCATTCTTAATATAGTCGAACCATGGTTCTTATGTCTTTTGTATGATTGGATTTCAAAGGTTGCATAAAAAGTTTTATTTTTAAAAGATTCTATGTCGAATAAGGTCCCTAACTTTCATGGGGGGCTCCTGATCGTTCCGACATGTTCGTAGAAAAGTCCTAAAGTGAATAATGCCCGTAACTTTCATAAAGGGCTCGGATTGGCTTGATATGTAACTATGATCCCTACGGTTCCTTAATATGTTTATGATGTTTGATATGTTTCCGAGTGGCGTCCGAAAGATATTTGATATAACTATTGTCCCGACTTTCAAATGACAGTTCGTTTAGATTATCTCATTGAGTCTTTGAAAATGTTTTAATTGCATATGATTTCTCACTACTCTGCTCGTGCCAGCCTCAATATATCCTTCACTGAGTCCCGGGCCAGGACACGTATTCGTGCACATTCCACTGCATTGTTCACCGAGTCCCTCACTGTAGGCCGGCACGGTATATACGACGACGTGATGATGGCTCCGCCCACGGATGGGCCGAGTATGATATACATGCCGGGAGACAGATCTCTCTTTACCGAGTCCCTCATTAGAGGGCCGGGACACGCCATTCACCGAGTCCCTCACTGTAGGGCCGGGACACGTATATATATATATATATGACGATATGATGACATACGTATACATGACGGTTATATGATTTTCTTCACCGAGTCCCTCACTAGAGGGCCGGGACACGTTATATTTATACATGATGGTTTTATGATATTGACATGCATGATATATGTTTTCAAAGGAAAGTCTTATGGTTTTCTGGCTATTATACTCGTTTTGGTAATTCCTATTTCGATTATGATCCTGTTTATCGTACTATGCTTTTACATGCTCAGTACATATTCCGTACTGACCCCCTTTCTTCGGGGGCTGTGTTTCATGCCACGCAGGTGTATACCGATGAGTAGAAGACATTAGTAGCAGATGTTCCAGCTGGATTGGCGAGCTCCATTTCCTCCCGGAGTGCTGCCGAGTCAGAGTGTCTATGTTATGGTATCTCGAGTTATGTTAGAGACTTTGCAGACAGAGTCACGTATATAGCATGTCAATCTTGTAAGCGGCTCTGTAAGCCGGTGTATCATTATGCATTATGTTATAGATTTCATATGTTTACAGATTTTATTTGATTTGAGAAAAACGAAAAGCATGTTGTTCTTTGAAAACCTTTCATTATGCACTCATGTCATGGTTTAAGGGCCCAAAGACGATTATGAGTATCCTGAGGATCAGCGGGTTCGCTCGGCCCTAAGTAAGGGTCGGGTGCCCATCATGCCCTATCGGGAATTGGGGTGTGACAGCCAACACATGGTAACTAAGGTTAGGTGAGATTGACCCAGGCGGACTGTTCATATTCAGGCGGTGGTCCTGTTGTTCGCCCGTTTAGCCGAGGATGGCGTTTGAGGGCATGTTTTGGACTTGTTCTGGAAGGAACAACCCCAACGCCAGGGTCAATAACCTAGTAAAGCTCCTTGCTACCTAGATGGCATCATGTGGCGGCGCGATCCTGCGTGAATTATGGTATCAGAGCCATGGTATTTCAGTAGTAATAGGTGATGTAATTCAATGATTTCATAATATGAATTTTATAAATCGAAAAAGAACTGTTAAAAACAGTAAGAAAGAGGAATATGATACTCCTCAAGAACAATCTTTATCAGATTTAGAACAACTTTTAGACGATAAGTTTAAAAGTTTAAAACTTAGTCCTTTAATTGCAGAGGATAATAAATACTTGTCTAATATTGACTACAAGGCTCGCATAGCATCAGCTATTAATAAAATCGATGAATATTATGCTGTCAAGCCTACCCAGAGGATGCGTTATTATCCTCGCCCAACTCCTCAAGATGTCTTATTAGAGGAACATGAACATGTTATTTCCAACAGTTATAGCGGCAAGGAAATATATGAATGGAATATTGATGGTTATAGTGAACGTCAAATTTATTGCACTATTCATAGAATGTTGATGTACAACACTATCTGCAAGGTTAATTATTAAAGCTGCTTTATAAAAGCAGATTCTTACTTTATAAAAGTAGCCGCCTAGTGGCGGGTCCCACCAATCACTTCATTGGTGACTTGCCCTTGTCTTTTGCTGAGCTGGAAGATTCTTCCACTTGGCCAAGGAATTGGCCGCAAATTTTTCATAGTCCCCGTATTCGTGGACTTTGAGATTCTCCGCTAAGACTTGATTATTATAGTCTTCTTCTTCTTGTTCTTCTTCATTATCAGTGGTATGACCGACAGACGCCATTGATATGTTTGAGATAGCTTCCATATTAAGATGCTGCATTGAATTAGATTTAAATTCCTCCATGCAATGGGCTATGAGCTGTTCTGGGGGAATCAGTCCTTTCTTCAGTTGTATTTTTCGAGCAATTTGCTCAAAAGCACTGGGTACTTCCTTTTGTCTTGAGCTAAGGGAGTCCTTGTATTGTGCAATCGTATTTTTAATCTGATTTATTAAATCCTGTCCAGGAATAGTTCCATCTTTTGATTTTTGTAATAATTTTTCCTAATTTTGTATAAAAAAAATCTCGTTCAAGCAAGGCATATTTTGAGGGGTATAACCCACTTCAATTGTCCATTTCATAATCCATGGTATTGAGAATTCAATGAAGAAATACATATTAGAAATTTCTTCAGAGAAAGTAATATGATTTTCCAAATCTATTATTTTTGGAGAAACATCAACCCATTCGGTATATAAACCTTTGAAGGGTTCTGGTAAAGATTTAATGGTTGGACCATAATGGATCCACCACTGATAAAACCAATTTGGTATGCCCTGTTTATAAACATTGGCACAAATTTTTATAAACCATGAGTGTTTCCTATTAGGATTCTCATATAGAAGAGCTTTATTAAAGCTATCAACATAATCCCAATAATTGAATTTAACTGGGACCTTTTGTTCTGGGTGGATATAATCCCTGTCCTTTAATGGACTTATTCCCCATTCATTTGGAGAAAATGCCTTTTTTATGATAATTTTTGAAAAATTATACATTTTCTTGCTATTAGCAGGATAAAAATGTTGAAATTCAGCTGACCCGGTACATGATAGGATCATTTCATAGTTCATCCGATATTTATAAGTCGGAGTAGCGTATGACGCTGTATCAAAATACCTTTGCATTATTTGCCAAGGCTCATCTTTCCATTGTAGATCATCATTCTCAAGGAGAATTATTAACTCTCGTTGAGTGTTTTCTTCATATGAATCAAAGTCCTCATTATCATCAATTACGAGGGCACTGGAGTATGATGGAGGCATATTATCCCCTTTCTTTTGTGCTTCTATAAAAGCAAGATATTCAGCATAAGTGATTTGCTTCTGGGTATTATCAGAAGATTCTGCAATATTGTCGGCTATTAGCCTTTTGTTGCCCATTTGAGCTAGAACAGTGCCTCTGCCCGTTCCTTTTTGTCCTCTTCCCCTTCCTCTATTAGAGGGAGGTGTCGATGTGGGTCTCATCCCCGCAAATGAGAAAATGACAGTTATGAACTTAAATATTCTCTTGTGAGAAAATCAGGGAGACTATTATCAATTCCCTATTTATAATGAATTTCAAAATCAAATGGTGCTAAAAGAGCTTGCCATCTGGCAAACATTTGTTTAGAAACATCATGTTTGCAATCTTTATTAAACATAAATTTTGCCGCTTGACAATCAGTTTTTATCAAAAACTTTTGATTGTATAAATCACCTTGAAATTTAAGAACACATTTAACTATAGCAAGAATTTCTTTTGCTATAGTAGCATAGTTCTTTTGGCTATTATTCCATTTGCCAGAATAAAACTGGACTAAATATTCTTGTTTATCATTTGGAGAAAATTGTAAGTATTCCTCCATAGCCAATATCAGAGGCATCAGTTTCAATAATTTTTTGCCAACTAGGATTGGCTAAAGTAAGAAAAGGAAGATTATTAACTTTCCTTTTGATTTTTTGAACTGCTTGTGTATGAACATCAGTCCAAGGTTTTGGAATCTTTTTTAATCTATCATATAAAATAGACGTATCTTTTGCCAAATCTTTATAAAATGGAGAAATATAATTTAAACTTCCAAGAAATCTTTGGAGTTGGGTCTTATCAGTAATAATATCAGGAAATTTAGAAGCAAATTCTATACTTTTGTGAATAGGAACAATTTTTCCTTTTTCAATATTATATCTAAGAAATCTGACTTTTGTTTGAAAGAGTGACATTTTTGTCTTAGATATAACTAAACCATTTTGTATAATAATTTTTTTAAATATATCAAGGTGTTTAAAATGCATTTCAATAGTATTTGAAAATACTAAAATATCATCGATATAAACAATGATAAAATTACTATAAGCCATGAAAATATCATTCATAATTTTTTGGAATTCTGAAGGGGCATTCTTCAGTCCAAAAGGCATGACATTCCATTCAAATTGTCCTATTGGAACATTAAAAGCAGTTTTATATTTATCTGCCTCGGCTATTTGAATTTGCCAATAACCTGATTTTAAATCAAATTTAGAAAATATAATCGCATTATGAAGGCGATCTAATAAATCCTTTTTATTAGGAATAGGATATCGAATCCATTTTAAAACCTTATTAAGGGGTTTATAATTGATTACTAATCTTGGAACTCCTCGTTCCTGTTCAGCATGTTTATTAACATAAAAAGCTGTGCATGACCATGGAGATTTCGAAGATCGTATAAGACCTTTTTGTAAAAGAGAAGAAATCTCATTTTTGCATAATTCCAAATATTCAGAATTCATTTGACATGGTCTTGCTTTGGTAGGAATATTATTTTCAGAAAAAGATTCTTCATATGGAAGAGTGACAATATGTCTTTTCCTGCCCCAAAAAGCATTAGGATGGTCACTAAAAATTTGTAGAGAAAATTGGTTTTTTATAAGCTCAATTTTATTCTGTAATTTAGGATTTTGCAAAATATCTTCAATTTGAAGAGTATAAATTTCTTGTTTAAGAAAATTAATTTGCTGATGCTTATTCATCAGTCTATCTTTGATTTCATTTAAAATCCTTGAAAAAGGTTCAGTTATAAACTCAAATTTAATAGGTTTATCATCATAGGTTCCTATAAAACCTTTGTCATCCATCCATTGGATAGGAAATAATTTATGGATGAATGGAGTCCCCAAAATAACTTGATTAGAAATATTTTTTACCAACACAAAGCTTTCAGGGATACAAACTTTATCTTGGCAAATATAAGCTTTGGGTAATTTATAAGTAATACCCATTTTTTGGCCACTAGCAGACCGTAAACTATGAGAAGTTTTTTCAAAATATTTTGAAGGAATTAATCCTTCTTGAATACAACTTAAATCTGCTCCGCTGTCAACTAGAGCAGTAAACTCTTTTTTGAAATTATAATCAATTAAAAGAGTAACTTTTATAAAAAATTTAAAAGAAGTAATGGTTTCTAATTTTATTAAAAAATTAGAACTGGGATTACTACTTTCTCCTTCCTCCGTAGCAACAGTCTCTACGGTGTTATTAACTGGTAGGTTTTCTACAGTATTATGAACTGGTGTTTCTATAATTTGTTTTCCTTTCCCTTCCAATTGTGAGACCCTATGATCTAAGGTAATTTGGTGTCTCCTAAGGGTGGAAATTTCCTGTTTAAGGTTATGAACCTCTCTTTCTAAATCTTGAGTGGTTGCCGGTGTGCTTATAATATTCCGGCGTTCTTGGAGGAGTTTTTTTACTCCAGCCATAGTATAAGGTCCTGTAAGTTCTTTAATTTCTACAGCCGTTGGTTCCTCTTGGGGCTGCTGTCTAGAACCTATTTGGTCTATGATTTGGGACCTAAGGTTTGGATCCTTAATATTTTTAAGGAGATCCACTAGGTTATTACCATCTAAAACCTGGAGATTTGTCTCAGAAAACTGGGAAACAAGTTTATAAAACTCATCATCTTCCTTGGGTTTAACACAAGGTTGCCCTATTTGGCATGGTTGACATTCATCATCTGAACTGGTTGAGATATAACTCTCTTCGTCTAACACCCTAATATCTTCATCTGAAGAGGGGTTGGTAGAACTATCACTATCCTTTCCAGAATCATCCTCTGGTTCTGGATCTGAGTTTAATAAAATCTTATATAAAGATTCTCTAAGGTCATCATCTATGTTAAGGGCTTTAATTTTGTCCTTAACCTTACAATTTTTATAAAAATGACCTACTCTGCCACACTTATAATAGGCTTTTGAGTTTTTGGATTTAATAAAATCCTTCCTTTCCTTAAAGGTCTTTTTGCGCCTAGTTCTCTTCTGTAGACGCTTTTCCTTCCATTGTTGGAAATCTTTATGCTTCTTTTTATGCCTATGAGGCTTCTTAGAAGATTGTGGAACATCCATACCAAATTGTCCACAAAACTCTCCTAATTGTTGTCTTTCATTAAGACCATGGCGCTTGATCTGCTGGTTGAGCCTAATCTCATTACATAAGGCTAATCCTTCCTGCATACAAGTACCAATTAATTTACCATAAGTATAATTATCATAATTAATACTTCTTTCCCCTTTTCGAAGAGCTTTTCTAACCCTTTCTGCAAAAAGAGGAGGGAGTCCATCTATGAATTTGGACTTCCAATGAGTATCATTACTCTCTGGTAATTCCATAACCCTGCAAAGAAAAACATCTTTATACCACCTAAATGAGGTTAGGGTCTTGCATCTAAGGTTTTGAAGCATGGTACGAATGGATTCATTATTATCCGTCCATCTTCCTGAAAAATGTTCAACAATATTAATGACTAGTGTATAAACTATATTAGCAACAAAGCTTCGTTCTCACCTTCTTGCTTAATGATCGAGAATAGCATGACGCTGCACATTAGTTAAATAATTATCCCACCAACCTTTTAATTGGCCAGTGAAACCAGCTATAATCATATCTGCAATAACTCTTTCAGAATTTTTATGAACCTTGCAGATAGTGCTGTACATCAACATTCTATGAATAGTGCAATAAATTTGACGTTCACTATAACCATCAATATTCCATTCATATATTTCCTTGCCGCTATAACTGTTGGAAATAACATGTTCATGTTCCTCTAATAAGACATCTTGAGGAGTTGGGCGAGGATAATAATGCATCCTCTGGGTAGGCTTGACAGCATAATATTCATCGATTTTATTAATAGCTGATGCTATGCGAGCCTTGTAGTCAATATTAGACAAGTATTTATTATCCTCTGCAATTAAAGGACTAAGTTTTAAACTTTTAAACTTATCGTCTAAAAGTTGTTCTAAATCTGATAAAGATTTTAATTTAAAATCATGAATTTCAGGAGGAGGCTGTATACTTGGAGTAGCAACAACTTCCTTCTGTTTTCCCTTATCAGAAGTAGGAGTCTTATTAAGACCGTTTAAAAGTTTATCAACTTTTTCATGAAGTGAAAATATTTGTTCACCCAAAATATTCATATAAACATTAGTATAATTTTGTTGCCTTATCATATTATTAATATGATGTGTCATAACAGTTAAGGCACCATTTTCAATTAATTTTGAAAAAGCTGAGAAATGTAAATCTTTTCCCATGCGAAAAGATGCTTGTGGAGGATATACACTTTGAACCTTTTCTCCACTTGGTAATGTAAAATCTCTTTCTATAATGTAAATATAATTAGCAAAAATACTTGGCCATAAAACCAAGCGAACAAAAGATATGATCCGATTTTTCGCGTAAAGATCTTTATAAAATTTTCTGAAAACAATACTTTTTCCGGTTTAAAATTATTATTATTATTATTATTATTATTATTATTATTATTATTATTATTATTATTATTATTATTAAGTTGTTTCTTCTGGTTTAAAATTATTATTATTGTTATTGTTATTGTTATTATTATTATTATTATTATTATTATTATTATTTTTATTATTATTATTATTATTATTATTATTATTATTATTATTATTATTATTATTATTATTATTATTATTATTATTATTATTATTATTATTATAGATTACTAATGCTTGAATTGAGTATCGCTTTTTTGTTGGCTTTCATTTTTTACTGCTCTTTGCGTAATTCGTTTCTTGGTTTAAGTAAACATTGTTTAGATGTTTTTGTTAAAGTTTAAAAGAAAAAAAGCGACCTTGGAAAAGAAAAACTATATGCGTGACCAAGAGGAAATAAAAGAAAAGTGAAATAGCTAAAAAGAATACGAGCTTTAGTGTTTGCCAGCCTCAAATCATGTGCATATTAATAGCTACTGAATATTTGAAAAGGATTTAAATGGTATATGTTTTTTTGTTAAAATACAGTCAGTGGGTTTTTTGTCCCCACTAACTATTTTATTAAACAATCAAAATCCAAATAAGTCTGTATACAAATAAGCAAAGAAATGGAAGAGTCCAAACAAAAGTAAAAGAAAAAAACAAGACCATGAGTCTAGAAAGGGAAAGTAAAGCATCAATATTTGTCCGATCTCCTTCTTCTCATCTGCTACTTCACTGCTCAAGATTGTTGATGCTCTTGTTCTTCTTCGATTCCAGATAAGTTCATGTTGATTTGAATCACATTTCCCCTTTTTGATTTCCACTCTCTTTGCATACTTAAATTTTTTCCTTCTCACCTTAATGAAACGAATCAAAGTAGGCCTTATCTAGTAGATCAATCTTGTACTAGAAAGTTTCCCTCCATGTATCAAACTGTTCCTCCTTTTCCACAATTCTCATACAACAATGGAAGGGACAGCTTGAAAGGTATATCTTATGTGCTGATTTGCAGGGATCTCCCACCATTTATTAATGAATTGATTGATATGCAATTTATCAATAGTAATCCCTACTGGGCCAAAAAAATGTTTCCATACCTGTTGTGTAGTTACAGAATGTAGGGAAACATGAGCTAAATTTTCCACTTTCTGAGAAACACAACAATGACATCTCGATGGGAATTGAATTCCCCATTTCCTCAAAGTATCATTCGATGGTAGTTTAGCTTGCCATAATTTCCAATGAAAAAGAATATTTTAATTGGTAACACTTTGATCCACATTAATCTATACACCTTATTGCTCTCCTTTCTCTGTCTCAATAGTTGAAAAGCAGATCCCACAGTAAACTTCCCCCCTGCTTCCATCTGCCAGTATGCCTTGTCTACTGCATTCTCTTTTTTGTGTCGGCTTATCTTTCGTAGAATATGATCAGCTATATCCTGAGGTAGTAAACTTCTCAATAGTTGTTCATTCCATTGCCCCTCTTCTGCCGTCTCCTTAACAAGAATAATTGATTGATCACATTCAAAATCGGGAGGGGTAATATGGTATAATGCTCCCAAACATGTCCAATTGTCTAGCTAAAAGTATGAATTTCCTTGCTTGATGTGCCACCAGATCTCATGCTCCATCTCATTTCTATATCTCAACGTCTTCTTCCATGTATAAGTACTTGTTTTAGCTTGTGCTAGCACTGCATGATTCTTCTAAAGATACTTATTGTCACGATGCAACCAGAGGGCCATGACGGACACCTGGAGCTAACCTACCGAGCACCCCTGAACATACATCTCATAATCACTTCTAGGTGGACCACAAAGATAGCTCATGGGTATCATAATCTGTAAGGGCATATGTCACAAGATAACGGCACATCTCTCTATAATTATCAACAACTATGCTGTCACGATCCAAACCGATGAGTCGTGACGAGTGTCCGACCTTTAGTGACCAAACACCCCTATACTCATATTCGAAGCATATTGAACATCGGTTATGCCCATGTTGACTTAAACCGATCTCATACCGCCCTCAATGGCGGGTGGCATCATGAACTCTGTACATTCACATATATACAAGCTGAAAGAATAGTGCAAGCCAACCAGGCACTACATATACTGTACTGTAATAACCCAATTTTTAAATAAGGGTTTAGTTGATAATTTTAGCTAAAAGGAATTTAAAAGAAAAGAAATTCATAATTAGAATTAAAGATAAAATAGAAAATAAGCAATTTAGTGGGCCAAGCCCAAAAAGGAAAAAGGAAAAGGAAAAATGGTGTGTGAAAAATTCGCTGTGCTCCATCGTACGTGAATCACTAAAGTGGCCGGGAAAGAAAAAAGGGGGAAACGTGCCAACAGAAGGAAAAAAAACCAGTGGGACAAAAGAAAAGAAAGGAAGAAACAGAAAGGAAAAGAGAGGATAAAAATAAGAGCTTTCATCCCAAATCATCAAGGTAATGACTCTCATATTTTATTTAAGTTTATTACATAATTACATGGGTGAATCTTTATGGTGAAAACATGATATTTTGAGGAATTGAGAAAGTTTACTCTGGGTTCTTCAACCAAAATCATTGATTTGCGGCAAATAGCGTTGGATTTTCGACTTCTATATATCGTTGGAATCCTCTCAAGGCCTTTCCGAAAACATAAGTCTTATCGGTTTTGAACACATTGACCAGAGGGCGTTTTCGTCCTTAAAATTTGACTTTAACCGTTTAAGCCTCTCAAAATATAGAAGTGATTTACCCTATGGCGGGTTTTGACCATTCTAAATCCGTTTTTGTGTAGTTCAAGGGGCAAATACGAAGACTTGAGAATGCGCTTTGATTTACATTGCAGCGTGCTTGAATTGTGAATTTGGGCGAGACTTTAAGCTTGGGTACTTGCTTTTCAAAA
>NW_026719043.1:0-12426 GCF_029784015.1 Lycium ferocissimum | reverse complement strand
GAATTCTTAATATAGTCGAGCTATTGTCCTCGAGTCTTTTGTATGATTGGATCGTAAATGATGCATAAAGGTTCCTACTCTTAAAGGATTCTATAATGAATAATGTCCATAACTTTTATAAACTGACTCAGATTAACTTAATACATGTCTATTATCCCTGAGGCCTTATTTTGATATAGTTCATAATGATATTCAAAGAGTACTGAACATGACTATCGTCCTGATACTCGAGTGTTGATTAGTCTACTTATCTATTGAGTCTCAAAGGATGATTTATATGCGTATGATTACTCACTACTCTGTTTGTGCATTCTGTTATTACATCTTTCACCGAGTCCCTCACTGTAGGGTACGGGTATATATATATTATAGTGTTATGCTGTGTTATGGAGTTATGCTGTGTTATGGAGTTATGTTGTGTTATGGAGTTATGCTGTGATACGGAGTTATGCTGTGATGCGGAGTTATGCTGTGTTTCGGAGTATGTTGTGTTACGGTGCCAAAGACGGGGTGGCGACCATGTTCACCGAGTCTATAATGTGTCGGATATATATATATATATATATATATATATATATATATATATATATATATATATATATATATATATATATATGATATTAACATGCATGATTTGTGTTTCAAAAAGTAAGCATTTGGTATTCCGGGTCATTGTACTTGTTTTCTCGTACTTCTTATTTGGCCATCATCCGGATTACGTATTTCATGCTTTATATACTCGGTACATATTTACCGATCCCCTTTCTTCAGCCGAAGCGTTTCATGCAGCAGTCCGTACGCTCGTTTTGGTGATCCGTGACTTAGGATACCTGTCTCGCTATCTTGGAGTGCTCTTTTGTTCCGGAGCCTATATTTTTGGTACAGAACCTTTTGTTGTATATATAAGCTTAGCCAGGGGTACGGCGGGGCCCTGTCCCATCACATGATACTGTTATTATTCTTAGAGGTCTGTAGACACATTTGTGGGTCTGTATATTGTTGCTGTTTAGTTGGGTACATACGACTTATGTTTTGGGACGTTCCCATTCGTAGTGGTAGCCTTATCAGCTTGCGTTTGTACATTTGTGTTTTGAGATACTATATGTAGTGGCAGCCTTGTCGTCTTGCGTATGTATATAGTTGGGGCGTTCCCACATGTTATGATGGCCTTGCCGGCTTATATGTGATATTATCTATCGAAAGTTGTAACTCCTCGAGACAAAGTTTGCTATGATATATCTATATATGCGACGGCTTTGAGACGACGTCTTGCCTTTTTATATATGAGTTCCGATAATGCTAGTTGTGGGGGGGGTGATTATAGTTAACAGGCGTATACGAGTGTCCAGCTCGGGCACTAGTCACGGCCTACGGGGTTGGGTCGTGACACCATAATCAAAGAATTATATTCAATTTGATCTCAAATTAATCCAAAATCTCCTTTCAAATTCATTCCATAGTCATCATCTTCACTTTAATACTTTGCAACTTCTCTATTATGATTTTCTTCTTTTATAGGACTTGCTAAAGCTTCAAATCAACTTAATCATGAGAAATTGGATGGAGAACATACCTTACACTAGAAGAACTTCACCCCACTCAACTTCTTCCAAGCTTAAGTTCATCACAACATTGAAGAGAAACAAAAATAATCATCTTCCATAAATTATCTTAAGGTTTTGATGTTTGATCTTTTCTTTCAATGTTATGGAAGGTTGTGGAATGTTGTAGAACCTTCAAGAATCCTCAATAACTCTCTTATAATGGGGAGATAAGTGTGGAAGGCTCTAGAGAAGGGTGGAGATAAGAAATGTTGAGAAATTAGGTAATTTAGATGACTTAAAGGGACGTGTGTGTGTGTGTGTGTGTGTATATATATATATAGCAGCCCAATTTGGGTTGGGCTAGTGGGCAGAATTTAATGGACCTTTTAAGAGGTTTCTAGAATTTTCGCATAGATTCGCGACTTCTGGTAGTCCGTTTTAAAATGCCCATAACTCCCAACTCTGATGTCATATTGACGAACGGTTTGTTGCGTTGAAAACTAGACTTGACGAACTTCATTTTAGACTTTTGAACCACCTCAAAACTTGTTACACCTCGTATTTTGTACATTTGGATATTCCGAGCCAACTGCGGGAAGTTAAGGACAAGACCATTTTCGACTTTGTTTTAAGACGTAAGTTGTTTATGAATTTTGTTGGATGGAAATATTAAGGAATTTGGGGTTAAAAGTGAGTTATGGAAGGTTAGACATTTCATGAAAAATTGAGGCCAAAAGTGAAATTTGAAAACTTAAGTTTCATGAAATTAAAAGTCATGTGGCCATGCACATGACTTGTAGGCCATAGAGCCATATGTACAAATTATATATGTAGAGGAAGATGACTAACTTAGTCATCTTATTATTTTCATTCTCTAGAGAATTCAAGACAAGTTGGAGGAAAAAAAAAAGAAACGAAAAAGAAGAGAAAGACATGGAGCATGTGCATGGTCATGTGCACATTTTATATATATATATATATATATATATATGGATGACTAAGTCAAGCAAGTTTTCATCATTTCACCTCCTAGAATTTTCAAGAAACATGAGAGAAAGAAAGAGAGAGAGAGAACGGGAAAGAGAGAGAGAGAGAGAGAGAGAACCGAGCCCATGGGTTCGAGCATGGAAAATTCTTTCTTCTAGCTTTCATATCAATTGGAAGGTCCTCTACGACGTGGAGCGGTTGTTAGAACAAGGAAACCATTCGTTTTAACTATGGAGGAAACTAGCCGAGTAGAACAATTGAAAGGAAAAGGTGAGGTTCTATCCTCTTTGCATGTTTTATGAATGTTTTGGGCATGTTGTGATATGTAGAAATGAATGAGATACATGGAAGGGTGATGTTGTAAGGGTAGCCGTGTATGTGTGTGTTTAACCGTGTATATGTAGAGTTGTGTTGAAATGATGGATAAATTGTGTTCAACATGTTTGTGTGTTGTTGTAATGTGTAGAAAATGAATGAAACTCGCGAAGAAGATTATGTTGATGTTTGGCCGAATAGGGGTTGTTTGGCATGCAAGAGAGATGAACCAATGTCATTTAGTATTTTTCTTGTCGTGGTTGTGAATTTCATGGTGTAAAATGAATATTTGATGACTTATGTTGAAGTTGTGGTGTTGTGGGCTGATTTGGAGCTTAATGTAATGTTAATATAGTTTCTTGAATTTATGAAAATATTGTTGAAAACGTATGGAATTGTTGACATAAGTCTATGAACTTGAAAGTAGAAAATGTGTTATGAATGTCTCTTGTTGAAGTTGGAGGATTCGGGTAGCCTTGGATTATTATGAAAATTATGGTGTTGTTAGAATAATTGTTGACATTATTGTTGATAGTTTGGCCGGGTTGAATTCCCGGGGTTGCTGTTGATTGAAATTGGCCAAGTTGGACTTGGTGGGATGGCGCATTTACAGAGGAGATGCTGTCGAAATTTCTGTTGGCAAAAGGTTCTAATCACTATTTGGCATATGTGACCAATTTGTAGATTTTGGTGAAATTGGAAGCTGAATTTGGAGCGGCGTACAAGGCGGAAAAGGTATGCAAGACTTCACTTTCCTTTCTTGGCATGTCCTAGATGTAATAGGGCTGGATACGGGCCTCGGGGACCATTCCTTTTCTCGGAATCCAAGATTGAAATTAGTTACTATTCATTCGGAGAATTGAAATAGAAATTGTGCAAAATGTGGGAAAAACCTCCTAGACCTCTAGAACTTGCATAAATAAGACCCGACTACCCTAAAACTCTCCTAAGTAATGTCATGAAACGTATTATACGTCAACTGTGTACGCCGCCTCATTTGACCCGAGGTGGGCCCATTGTTTCCCGGATTTTCTTCAATGGTTCCGTTTACCCACCGACAAATGTTGTAACTATTCTAAGGGGAATATTTCCATGATGAAAGTGATAACGATGATGTGAAGGAAAGAACATGTCTATGATAAGCATGAAAAGGATGACTCCATGACTATGAGCCTTAAGTCAAGAATCCAATGCGAGTACGAAAGTGACAAACTAGTCCTTGATATTCGATACTACCCTTTAGCTATGGTATTATTTTCTAAAGATTTCAAAGTCTACGAATAAACGCATATGATGTCCATGATCTCATTCCATGTTTTCTTTAATGATATCTGTCCGTTGATAGTCTCGCCTTAAAATACTCGTTCCTTCAAGGTGAGACAAAGCGATCCCGGTTAATCCATAATGTAATCGGAGGTCACCGACCTTACGTCACTCCGATAGACACATGACTTTCCTTGGGCTCCCATGCATGCTGTTTGTATGATACATGTAAATGTATATGGATATGTGTATATATATGTACATGTATATGTGGGGAATGGGGAGGGCAACTGTGTCCACCTGATTCAGCTGGCTTATCATCCCGGACGCGGGATATGGGAGAGCCGTACGCGGCGTACGTATATATATGTGATGTATATATATATATATATATATATATATATATAATTGGGACAGGGACCGTTGGGGAGGGGGGGTGGAGAGCCGATGAGTTCGGCGTACGTAAATGCGAGTAAAAGTACCGTTTTCGAAAGGTACCATGTTTTCTATGTACAAGAATAAGAAACACCGTGTTCGAAAAAGAGAAAGAAGCTAGGCATGCATGGCATCCGCCCTGAGTGGCACACACATGTACAGGTTACTCCTTTATCCTATGATACGGTCTATGTTTCCATACAGTTATTACTCTGCACAGGTTACAGGTTCATACGTGATATGTTCCATATGTACAGATACAGCTTCCCATGATATGTCTCATATGTACAGAATACTCTCTTTACATGATATGCTCTACAGCTTTTACTATGTTGTTACTTTCGTGCCTTACATACTCAGTACATTGCTCGTACTGACCCTTCTTCTCTGGGGGCTGCGTTTCATGCCGCGCAGGTACACCCAGATGGGTTGAAGTTAATATAGAAGATGTTCCAGCGAAGTTGGCGAGCTCCATTTGGCACCCGGAGTGTAGCCGAGTCGAGTACACATGCCGGGATTTCGATCACGAGTTAGAGACTTTGCGGACGAGTCGTGGGTACCGAGTCGATCTGTCAGTGGCTTCATAGGCCAATGTGTCAGTTTGTGTTATGATATAAGTTTTATACAGTTACAAATTCGATTTGCCCGGAAAGCAACAGAAAGAATATTTTTAGTAAGCTTTGTCATGTGTATTTGACTTAGAGGAAAAAAAAAATCTTACGCATGGAATAAGAGTCAGAGGGTTCGCTCGGCCCTAGGTAAGGGTCGGGTGCCCATCACACCCTGATCAAGATTGGGGTGTGACAAAGTGTGCTCGAGTAGGTCGGTCCAAGGGTTGTCCGCAAAGTCGTGTCCGGTAGAGTCCTGTTTATGGGTGTGAAGCCGGCCACATTTATAAACGGGGAGGCTGCGGGGCATCTAGGAATGGTTGACCTTCTTTCTGTCATGAGATCGTGCGATAGAGCCAAGTCATAGGAAGTAAGATTCATTATATTAATCGTTGATTCCCGTAGGCGCCCAGTATCGGCGGAAAAAGGCGAAGGATGATATGAAAGTCAAACGAGGTGAGACCGGATAGATGTATTTGTTCTCACGTGGAGGCGGGCGCCAGACAGGAAATAGCTATACATGCAGGCGGAAGGTGGACATCGGGAAAAAAAAAGGGCAAAACAGTCATTGTAAAAGAAAGGACGTATTACGAAAATGTCTCGGAAGCTGTAAGGTTTCGGTTGGCTCTAGATCAGGTAATAAAGGGTATACGAGGGAGGAGACGCGAAAATATCAGCGTTAAGGCATCGAATTTCAGCAAAGCTTCGAGGTTAAGCGTGCTCAGGTGGGAGTAATTCTAGGATGGGTGACCCCCTGGGAAGTACGCGAGAAATTTGATATATTTAGACTTAAGAGATAAATGAGGAGTTAGGGTGGCCTAAAGGAAACTAGAGCATATGGGATGGTTGGAGACCATAATAAGACGCGTAGGACAAGGCAGACTCGCTCGGTGAAAAGACAGGAAGTGCATCATAGCCCTAGAAATAGGATAGGCTTGAACAGTGTTTGGAAGTATTTTGTGGGTTAGTTGATAGTAATCATATATACGTATGAAAGTGTAGGATATCCCATATATGATTGTATCAGTGGACATGTGAGTCCCAGCAATCGAAGCTACGGTATGAAAGGTATTAATCGAGTAAGGGTACCGAAGTTTAGGTGACAGCAAGAGTAAATGGTACAGGTGCTGGAAGTAAGCTGGTATTGTTTTACTATAGGTTGGGATTGGAAGTCCTAGTATAAACGGATAATGGTCTAGGTACACCCCAAAAGGGGGGAAGCAGGTGAGGAAAATGCAAGGATGAGATAGAAATAGTGGATACGGTGGTGTATTTGATATGAACGCTTGAGCTGCTAAGGAGACCCTTTGCTGAAGTGAATTAGTAAGGTCGGGGGAAACCGACAATGAGTAGATAGAAGTCCGGATAATGCTTAAGGTAATATGAGAAGTTCGCACAAACTTTGAGTAGTGCGACGCTAGCAAATGGACGTATATAAAGAGAAAGAGTATGACAAAGAGAACGGTATTGGATAGCTTAAGAGCTAATATGAAGGATGGAAATGGCCTTGAAAAGGGAGCTCCCCCGAGGTACTTATGAGACTCCGTACGACTAGTTGAACATTCGAGGACGAATGTTCTTAAGGGGGGAAGGATGTTACACCTCGTATTTTGTACATTTGGATATTCCGAGCCAACTGCGGGAAGTTAAGGACAAGACCATTTCGACTTTGTTTTAAGACGTAAGTTGTTTATGAATTTTGTTGGATGGAAATATTAAGGAATTTAGGGTTAAAAGTGAGTTATGGAAGGTTAGACATTTCATGAAAAATTGAGGCCAAAAGTGAAATTTGAAAACTTAAGTTTCATGAAATTAAAAGTCATGTGGCCATGCACATGACTTGTGGGCCATAAAGCCATATGTACAAATTATATATGTAGAGGAAGATGACTAACTTAGTCATCTTTATTATTTTCATTCTCTAGAGAATTCAAGACAAGTTGGAGGAAAAAAAAAAAAGAAGAGAAAGACATGGAGCATGTGCATGGTCATGTGCACATTTTATATATATATATATTTATATATATATATATATATATATATATGGATGACTAAGTCAAGCAAGTTTTCATCATTTCACCTCCTAGAATTTTCAAGAAACATGAGAGAAAGAAAAGAGAGGAGAAAACGGCCAAGAAGAGGGTCCGGCTAACCGGCCCCATGGGTTTGAGCATGGAAAATTCTTTCTTCTAGCTTTCATATCAATTGGAAGGTCCTCTACGACGTGGAGCGGTTGTTAGAACAAGGAAACCATTCGTTTTAACTATGGAGGAAACTAGCCGAGTAGAACAATTGAAAGGAAAAGGTGAGGTTCTATCCTCTTTTGCATGTTTTATGAATGTTTTGGGCATGTTGTGATATGTAGAAATGAATGAGATACATGGAAGGGTGATGTTGAAGGGTAGCCGTGTATGTGTGTGTTTAACCGTGTATATGTAGAGTTGTGTTGAAATGATGGATAAATTGTGTTCAACATGTTTGTGTGTTGTTGTAATGTGTAGAAAATGAATGAAACTCATGAAGAAGATTATGTTGATGTTTGGCTGAATAGGGGGCTGTTTGGCATGCAAGAGATGAACCAATGTCATTTAGTATTTTTCTTGTCGTGGTTGTGAATTTCATGGTGTAAAATGAATATTTGATGACTTATGTTGAAGTTGTGGTGTTGTGGGCTGATTTGGAGCTTAATGTAATGTTAATATAGTTTCTTGAATTTATGAAAATATTGTTGAAAACGTATGGAATTGTTGACATAAGTCTATGAACTTGAAAGTAGAAAATGTGTTATGAATGTCTCTTGTTGAAGTTGGAGGATTCGGGTAGCCTTGGATTATTATGAAAATTATGGTGTTGTTAGAATAATTGTTGACATTATTGTTGATAGTTTGGCCGGGTTGAATTCCCGGGGTTGCTGTTGATTGAAATTGGCCAAGTTGGACTTGGTGGGATGGCGCATTTACAGGGGAGATGCTGTCGAAATTTCTGTTGGCAAGTGTCAATTCAAGATTTAACCTCTAAAGGTTCTAATCACTATTTGGCATATGTGACCAATTTGTAGATTTTGGTGAAATTGGAAGTGAATTTGGAGGGACGCGTACAAGGCGGAAAAGGTATGTAAGACTTCACTTTCCTTTCTTGGCATGTCCTAGATGTAATGGCTTGGATACGGGCCTCGGGACCATTCCTTTTTTCTCGAATCCAAGATTGAAATTAGTTACTATTCATTCGGTAGAATTGGAATAGAAATTGTGCAAAATGTGTTGAAAAACCTCCTAGACCTCTAGAACTTGCATAAATAAGACCCGACTACCCTAAAACTCTCCTAAGTAATGTCGTGAAACGTATTATACGTCAACGTGTACGCCGCCTCATTTGACCCGAGGTGGGCCCATTGTTCCCTCCTATTGGATTTTCTTCGGTCGACCTCTTGTTTACCCACCGACAAATGTTGTAACTATTCTAAGGGGAATATTTCCATGATGAAAGTGATAACGATGATGTGAAGGAAAGAACATGTCTATGATAAGCATGACAAGGATGACTCCATGACTATGAGCCTTAAGTCAAGAATCCAATGTGAGTACGAAAGTGACAAACTAGTCCTTGATATTCGATTCTACCCTTTAGCTATGGTATTATTTTCTAAAGATTTCAAAGTCTACGAATAAACGCATATGATGTCCATGATCTCATTCCATGTTTTCTTTAATGATATCTGTCCGTTGATAGTCTCGCCTTAAAATACTTGTTCCTTCAAGGTGAGATAAAGCGATCCGGGTTAATCCATAATGTAATCGGAGGTCACCGACCTTACGTCACTCCGATAGACACATGACTTTCCTTGGGCTCCCATGCATGCTGTTTGTATGATACATGTAAATGTATATGGATATGTATATATATATGTACATGTATATGTGGGGAATGGGGAGGGCAACTGTGTCCACTTGATTCAACTGGCTTGTCATCCCGGACGCGGGATGCCCGGACGCGGGATATGGGAGAGCCGTACGTGGCGTCTCGTTTATGTGATATATATATATATATATATATATAATATGTTACACTTGGGACAACGTTGGGGAGGGGGTGGGAGAGCCGATGAGTTCGGCGTCTGTGCGAGTAAAAGTACCTTTTTCTGAAAGGTACACTGTTTTCTATGTACAAGAATAAGAAACACCGTGTTCGAGAAAAAAGAGAAAGAAGCTAGGCATGCATGGCATCCGCCCCAGGTGGCACACACATGTACGGAGTTACTCCTTTATCCTATGATACGGTCTATGTTTCCATACGGTATTACTCCGCCACGGCGTTACGGTGTTCATCGTGATATGTTCCATATGTACGATCTGACTTCCCATGATATGTCTCATATGTACGGAATACTATCTTTACATGATATACTTCTTTTACTATGTTGTTACTTTCGTGCCTTACATACTCGGTACATTGCTCGTGCGGCCCCTCTTCTTCGGGGGTGCGTTTCATGCCGCGCGGTACACCCGGACGGGTTGAAGTTAATATAGAAGATGTTCCGGCGAAGTTGGCGAGCTCCATTGGCCCGGAGTGTAGCCGAGTCGGAGCACACGTGCGGGGAGTTTACGATCACGGTTAGAGACTTTGCGACGAGTCGTGGGTACCGAAGTCGGTACTGTCGGTGGCTTCATAGGCCAATGTGTCAGTTTGTGTTATGATATAAGTTTTATACAGTTACAAATTCGATTTACCCAGAAAGCAACAGAAAGAATATTTTTAGTAAGCTTTGTCATGTGTATTTGACTTAGAGGGAAAAAAAAAATCTTACGCATGGAATAAGAGTCAGAGGGTTCGCTCGGCCCTAGGTAAGGGTCGGGTGCCCATCACACCCTGATCAAGATTGGGGTGTGACAAAACTCCTGATATCCCAAGAGATATACCTCTCTAAATTTGACCCAAAATTTCTGTCCAAAATCCTGCCAAATCTTTCCAAATTTTTGACAAACTTATTTTCTTCGATTTGCTTGATCCCGGAATCTTTTGGAACTCTCCTTATATGATATTTATCATTAATCATACTTGATAATGGTTATTTCCTTTGGTTCCAAGGTTGTCCTTCCCGGTTACGACTTACGAGATCGTAATTCATCCTTTACTTCATTATTACGTACATTCAATACTTCATGGGACGTCTCCGATACTCCATTAATACGGTGAAGTACGTGGCATGCTCATACCCTGAAAGTGCGAGGTGTAACATCCTTCCCCCTTTAGAAACATTCGTCCTCAAATGTTGGAGCTTGCGAGCTTACGATGCTATCATTAATTTCTTAAAATGGTTGTCCCCCTTTAGTTCCTGATCTCCATGCTCTTATACTATGGGCTCATTAGTATTCTTTCATATTCTCCCAATTCTTTGTCAAAATCACTCATTAGTTCAATATCCTCTTGTTCTTAGGTATGTACCCAAAGGGTCGACTGATATCTAGCTACCGTCCTGGGACCTGTTGCCATTAAGATGGACTTAACTCATGATTTCTATGGCTCCCTGCCGATCTGTGAGCACCCTTAATTGTTGTACTCTTTTGCCTTGCTCCTTATTTCTCTATTAGTAAACAAATTCTCTTGTTCAGATATGGTACATTTCCTTGCTTGCTTCTTTGGTGCTATTTTAGATTAGCCTTTTTTGTACTAGTCGACCTTATATACATACCTTATCATCTCCTTTTAATTCCTTGGCCGGACTCCCCTTAATTCCTTATAATATCATCATATTCATATTTAAACTTTTCCTCTAATTTCCTCTCTTACATTTTTGCATAATTACAAAATAAACTCATGAACACGGAACTAAGATAAAATTCTACTTAATCATAATTTCCTCCCAATACGAGTATGCTTCCCTCCTTAAGCCCTTGGCTCTCTTATACTGGTGACTAATTGAGACTTAAACTAACCTCCATCTTCTTTGGCTCCTTATCGTCGTCCTTTCACCATTCTGTTAGCCATTTTATCATGGCGATTGTTTATATGGTTCTATGTCATACACTCTCACAATTGATATAACCAGCAGCTTGGAATTTTATGACTTATGACGTACTCCCTAATCTCAGGCAGTACTGCCTTCTTGCTATCCATAGGCACACTATCTTCCTTTCCTTTGAAGATTGAACTTGCTATAAATATTCCTCTTCTAAAGCTTTCATCTCTTCTAGTGCTACAAGTTCTTTTTAATAATCCCTATTGTTCCTTATACTTATCAGTGGTCACATGCGGCCTTTTTCACTCCTTCTGCTATCCCTTGGAGTACTTTATTGCATATCTAAATATACCTAAAATTTCTTCGGCGCGAGTGATTCGAGTCATAGTCCGGAATACAACGTACCGTATTGGCGAAACTCATTCTCCTTCCCATATTTGTCTCCTGATATACGCATTTAATCCATTCTCACCTTTCTTTAGCACATTCTTGATATATTGGTTCATCTCGGTTAAAGCTAGTACCTTTCCCTCTTTCGAGCTTGGGAATATTGTAGCTCATCTTAGAACCGAGTTTGTTCTTCCCCCCTTTTAAAGGATGTTCCCATATACCCGTAACTTTTGAGTGTTAATCGTCTTTGATAGTCATTTGGCTGACCTTAGCGATCCTTCAACTCCTCTATTCCTTATAATGTCGGAGTTCTTTTCATCGCATGGTTTAACTTACTTTCCTTTTTGCTAGTTGAGTTCTTGTATCAAATCAAAATGCTTATACATATCGAATACAATTCAGATACATTCTTTATTGTCTTTTCACTTCTACCTTTCATGACTAGTAATCTCCTAGGCTAATGAATTAATTGTTACACCTCAGAAAAAATTTCCCGTTGGTACGCAAGTGGACGAACTAGTGATGAGAGCGAGGAGTGCGAGTGTATAATGTTTCATGGGCAATGTATGTAAATGGATGGGAATGAATAGAATAAAAAGTCTAGAAATGTGAAAAGTTGAAAGTTGGCAAAACTGCCGGTAGTCGTGAAGTCAAATACGGACAAGTAGGGCGGAATACGGGTCGTAAATAGCCAGTGCCGTAAAATGGCATGCAAAGGTTTCAACTTTCTCGATTGGAGAAATGGTTAAATACGACACAGTGGACGGACCGTAAAGTGAAATACGGCCGTAAACCATGGTCGTAAATCACCATGCATGCGTCGCCAAAGTTTTTGTTTCTCGCTTAAGGTTAAAGCACTTGCTGACGAGGGACGGTCCGTAAAGTGAATACCACCGTAAACCTCCATGGACGACCACCGTTCCCCTTG
>NW_026719042.1:0-12505 GCF_029784015.1 Lycium ferocissimum | reverse complement strand
TGCCCTAGACATAATAGGTTTGGATACAAGCCTCTAGGACTACTCCTGCCTCTAGAAACCTAAGTTTGAATCTCGACCACTATTCATTCAATAAGTGAATTAGATTTTCTAGGTTTCATTGGAAAAGTAGCTTGAATGTATGCAACTTTCATAAATGGATCCGAAGCGTCCCAAAATCTTCGTAGGTAACTCCCCGAAGTCTAGAATTTCTAAAATATAATCTCCTTTCTAATAACTCGAAATGTTTTTCAAGATGCCCAATATTTTTCAAAAAAAAAAAAAAAAAAAAAAAAAAAACCAAGCTTTAAGAGATTGAAAGCTTTTATGACTTAAACGATGAATATGGTTTCCTAACGACAACGATGACATCAAATATGAGAAAATGTCTATGAGATATGTTGGCGATATGTTCTCACCATGAATATGACAATGTGAAAATGCTAAGTCATTTCTTGATTCTTCGACTCTATCATGGATAATGACTACACTTAAAGGCTCCAAGCATATAAAATGACACCTTGGGACTCTTATATCGTTTTCCTTGACGACACTCTTCCTTGGTAGTCTCCCCTTATGATTATCGTTCCTCCAAGGTGACAAGCGACCATGATTGTTCTATAATACGATCGGAGGTTATCGACCTTAAGTCACTCCGATAGATATATGACTTTCTTTGGGCTCTCATGCATGTCACTTATATGATATGTATATGATATGGGGGATATGGGAAAGGGAGACATGTTGCGCTATAAGACGCATTGCCACCCAGTCACTGGCGTTATCGTCCCGGACGCGGGATACGGGAGCCGACGTATTCGCGCTAGGATATGACATGTTCTATTTTCTATGTATGAAAGAGAAATGTTTTTCAAAGAAAGGTAAGCATGCATGGTTTTAGGCCTAAAAGGCACTCATATGTACGGGTTATTCTCTTTATCTTATCATATGTTCTATGATTCCATGATATTGTTATTCGTACTTTGCGTTCCTTTACATTGTTTTCCATGCTTTACATACTCGGTACATTATTCGTGCGACGTCCCTTTTGCGGATCTTTGCGTTTCGTGCCACGCGGGTGAGCAGGTAGGACGGGTTTGATCCCGTGAGCTTTATCCGGAAGCATTTGGCAGCGCTCCATTGTTCCAGCCTCGCTTTTTATTACTTTGTGTACATGTTTGGGTACCGCAGCCCGACCTTCTTGTTATAATATGTATTTTGTTTAGAGGCTCGTAAACAGATATGTATAATTAGACGTTTACATAATATTAGTTGTCCCCGTCAATGTACATTAAGTTAGTAAAGTTTATTAGTACATGTTCATAATGATATTATTAATGACAATGCTAAGTAAATAAATGATAGTATGCAATTTATTCGGCCCACTCAGTAATAAGAATAAGATACGAAATAAAGGGGTGCTTGGTACAAGTATTGGGCACCCGTCGCGGCCCCTAGTTGGGTCGTGACAGTATAAGTGTCCGTATAACTCATTCGGGTCACTTTTTCCAGAATTTTCTCTTTATATATATATATATATATATGACCCATGACCATTTAATTCATTTCCCACACTCCCCACGCCTCTTGAAACCTCTAGAATATTCCATACACCTTATTAACCTAAATTCAAGAGAGATCAAAGATTAAGCACCAAGAATCAAGAGAATCAAGTGTGTGGATGCTCACCAGGGTTGATAGAAGTCAAGGTTTCCTTTGGAACTGAAGTTGGAGTTTTCTCAAGTGAATTATCTTCATCCAAATATCATTCCTACATAATCAAAGGTGAGTTTTACATCGATTTCATGTTATTAAAAGTATTGAGTGGTTGCAAGACTTGGATTAGAGAAGGAAGTAGAATACGAGCTCAATTATGGAAATAATGGTATTTTGAGTAGTAAGTTAACTTGAGTCATGATTCTTAGTATTCCATGAGTATAATCTTGTTATGAATGATACCAAGTATGTTTAGGAAGTATTATATGTAGATGAATATGGGGTGTGTTGTAATTATGGTTATGAATGACTTTGAAAAGGAGTTTTGAGTATTGAACAATGTTTAACTTGGAAGAGTCTATTGATTATGGTATTATGGGTGTTGCTATTGATGTTTGGGAGTTTTTTATTAAATCGAGGAAGTTGTAGAAACAAAGGAAATGCTGCCAAATTTTCGTTGGCTCTTAGTCGCTTTAGTTTAGACTCAAGCATGTCTAAAATGCTCTAACCTTAGTACGAATTCTCTTGTATGTAGAATTGTGAGCTTGGAAGGAAAGCGTTTAGTCGATAAAAGTAAAGAGACGTAAAGGTATGTAAGGCTAGTCCCTTTTCTTTCAAAGGCATGACTCCTCTATTATGATTTCCTTTCTATATATTTCCATGACCCTCTTACATCCTAAAAGATGAAAGTTAAAGATTCTTAAGAGCTTCTTATGAGAAAGAGAAAAGATGTACTTTATGACAATGGTGATGATGATGATTTCACTTTAGAGAGTCCAAAGCTTATGAATTGATGCTATTATGAGTTTAATGATTTCATTTCATAATTTCCTTGATGTTATTCATTGTTGGCCATCTCACCTCATTTTCCTTCAAGGTAAGACATAGCGATGATGATTATTCCATAATGTAATCGAAGGTTACCGACCTTACGTCACTCTGATAGAGTTATAGATTTTACTTGGGCTCTCATGCATGCTTTATGTTATTATTATGTATGATTACACCATGCCTAATTGGCCGGGCAGACACCACTGCGCTGGGCGTAAGTAGGCGGCTATGATGATGATCACACCATACCTATATGGCCGGGCAGACACCACTAGTGGGCAGCTTGAGATGTTTACCCCAGACGTGGGAGGCCCAGATGCGGGCTAATGATGATCACACCGTACCTATATGGTCGGGCAGTTTATATATGTATACATGATATGATGATGTTTTTAAAAAAAGTAGCATGCATGATTCCGCCTTAAGAGGGAATTAGTTGCAGGTTATCTCTTTATCTTATGATCTCTTATTTCTCCTTTTTCTTTTATGGACATTGTGTTCATGCCCACAGGTAGACAGGGAGACGGCGCAAACGCTTAGGAGCTTAATCGGCAAATTTGCAGGAGCACTCCACTACTCTGGAGTTGCAGCTTATTGGTATATTCTTTTGTGCACATATCTGGGGCATGGCGGGATCCTGTCCCGTCCTTATGATTTCAGTACTCCAGTTAGAGGCTCGTAGATACATATGTGTGGGTAGTAGGTGTCTCATGATCTTCTTGGTATATATCTTGTATATCATTTTGTAGCCTCGTGGGCCTATGTACATGTATGTTTTGAGAGATATTTGAGGATCATTTCCTGATAAGCTTGTGTCGGGAATGGTGTATGTTCAGGCTGGGTTTGATGATAAATCAGATGGGTGATGCTCGGTAGTCAACTCCGGGTACCCGTCATGGCCCTCTAGTTGGGTCGTGACAGTATGATCATAATCCTTCATAGTCATAGCAAAATATATAAATGCATCAATTGCATGAAGATATGGCACTTCTGGACCAAAAAATTCTGCAAGTTTCTCATTTCAACTTCTTTCAACTGATAATATACTTCTTTGAGAACTCTTCAAGAGTTTCAATAATATTCAAGTCATCAACTTGCACCAACAATATGACAAATTTTGATTTCCACAAAGACGTAAGGATAAGTAGAGTCATTTGTGCCATTAGTTCGTGAATATTCATTAAGGTGATAAAATCGTGTTCACCTTGCTTAGCTTAATTCATATAAGAATTATGAACAAATTTCTACAACTTGTATATGCTTCTGCATTTAAAATTCTTCAGAATTTTCATATAATTTTGTAAAGTAATTCATATAGGCTGTGACAACATCTATTTCTATTTAAATGATGTGACATCTTCTGGTGTCTGGACAGCAGGTCCAATAAGCTTTATGCTTATCAAGATGCATCATTTCACTTGATAATAATATCTATGTTAGCATGCTTTATAGACATAGAATTCAGATCCTCACAATCGTTTACAATATTGCACTATATTGTACCAAAGATATCGTCGACGATATACATATGTATCGGTTCGCAATGTGACATAACTTATTGAGATCTCATCACCTTCATTATCTTAGGTACCTAAACATCTCATAAAGTTTCATGAAGTGTTGTGTCGTATGCTCTTCAAAAGCACATTGCCTCCTTATTATGACCATTTTGATCATTTGCTCCTCGCCCTTTTCAAGGATTATTTCATTTGGAGCCGATTGATCTATCATGCTTCGTGCATGTTGTATACTTTGTCCTTCAGGAACATTAATATTAATAGGAGCATTTTGCAGCTGACATATGAAACTAGATTTGGGTCAGCAAATGCTTTTACCATTTAACTTGAATTACTTTTTGAATGAGGATCTTATTAATTATAATTCACAACATATTTCCAAGCTACTTATACTCTCCCCCTTATGTTAGAAAAACTAACATATATCCCATCTTCTTTGGGGGAATCCATCTTTGTGCATCATGGTAGATTAATTAATCATATACCACACATAAAAAAAACTGTTAGATGGAAATATCTGGCTCCTAACCCTGAACCAATTGTGAGGGGAGAATTGATCATAATTTATTGGTCTGAAGCATACAAGTGATGTTGTATACAATATATCATATTTCATATCAACACATGAAGCTTTGTTCTCATAAGCAATGGTTTAGCTATTTAGTGGAGGCATTTAACGCCAAACCAGCTTAGATATAAACGGGCATTATCAAGATGGATTGTCTTGATTACATAGTCTGAAAATTGTGCTCTCTACTCAATCATTTTGAGCAAGTAACTTTGCATATGTCAAACTGCGAGTTGACAATAAACGCACATGCGATTGTCTTATCGATGCATCTATTTAAGATACCACATAACAGGTGAACGGGCCCATATTCACCTTTTATATATTTTCAGAATTTTGGAAATTCAATCCCAATATTAGCCAATATAATCAATTTATCATGAGAACAAGCAACACAATAAATTCTTGAAGAATCTTCTAGTTTTTCAATATGAATACTCAATCTGCACATCATATTTGAATCGGGATGGCCAAATTGCTCATGCCAATCAATAAAAAATATTATAATAGTAAACTTCAAGTTTACCATGCCATGTGCTATTTGTTTTAGTAAACTTCTTATTTACTATGACATGAATTCTTTTTTGTATCAATAAACTTCTAGTTTACTGTGACATGTGATTTCATCAGGCATATGTATGTATAGTACAATTGGGAGATTAAAGATGGTAATCTTTCACATACATATTTCATACACACTATGATTTTGAAGATGTTTAATCCTCCCATCATTTGTAGCTTCAATATGATAGCCATTTATCTTAGTAAACTTCGGGTTTACTACAACTTGTATTTCGATCATAACAACTTCATATAATACAATCTCGAACGAATAACGTAATTGTATATAAGTTCTTCAGGAGTCTTTAAGTTATTCTCCATAATCAAATATTGTTTAGACACTATTGGTGTCATAATCTTCTAGATAAATAATCAGCTCTTCTGAAGCCCTTAATTGATTTTGTTCTATCAAATATATGTTAGATACTGCTGGTATCATAAAAGAAATTTTAATTAAACGCTATTGGTGTCATGAGATAAACAATAGTAGAGTTCAAAATTTGCTACTTCGGGAGCAGCTGAGTTTGCTACTTTGGGAGCAGATTTTTGAGTTTGCTACTTTGAGAGCAGATTTCTGAGTTTACTACTTCGGGAGTAAATTTCTTTGTTTACTACTTCGGGAGTAAAGTATAGAGTATTTAGAATATTTCTTCTCCATTATTATATCGTTTACTACTTCGGGAGTAAAGTATAGAGTATTTAGAATATTTCTTCTCCATTATTATATTTCTTCTGGAGGTGAGGCGTGGTATTTTCACAACAAAAAAAAAAAAAAAAAAAAACGTGTGTATTTATATTCTTTACTAAATATCATCACATTCACTTCAGGGAATGGATCTGTATTTGTAATCTTTATCAAAAGTTCTCATTCTTCAAGAATGGAACAAAATCATCTTTACGTGTTCTGAGCATATCATGATAGCTTAATACCTCTTTTAGAATGTTGCTACTTTAGGAGCAAATCAAGATATCCATATAACGTAGAATATTTGTCTCTAATATATCTTCAATTGTAATCACAACAAATCTATGAAAATATTTATCACTTTTGGTGATTATATGAATAAATAAATGTAGTCATAACGTGACTTAAAAAAAATATTGTCACTTTTGATGATCACGTATTTATTGTAAATTCCCATTCTTAGCCATCAATTGATATGGCTATGAAATCATCATCCCCTTCCACAATATTGTTCTTCAAGAACAAAATTGAGACATGAACGACCCAGTGAACTAATTAAGTTACTCAGATCTGATAAAAAAAAATGATACTATTATTAGCAAAACAATGTTATCATATATATATGAATGGAAGACTAACCTTTTAGCCAATCATGCAATTATATTACCTTCGCTCTTACTTTGCAAACATTAAAAGAAAATATAACGCAAAAAGAATGCCACTCCTCTGGCTAACGATACAATGATTTTTCTTTCTTTGGATCTTTTTAAAACAAGAGTTTAAAGAAATCAGTTTAACATGTCAACCACTGGCATTAGACATAAAGTAGATGAACTATTAATTTTCATCAATTATTAATTGTGAAATTGTAATCTTTTCTCCACAATATAAACTAACAGCAAGAGTTTGAAAGCATACCATATCACTCCAAAGTGAACATACAACTTATGGCATTGTCATCCATTGACCAATACAAACCAACCATTCGTGAAAGGATTGTCCATACTTAGTAGCATAACCTTTCAAGATAGTATAGTCTGTATACTTGAATCAGTGTATTGCTATTAAACATCGTTATATAAAATTATAAAGCAAGCAAGAAGAATATTGTGGCGAAAGAGATAAGAGATGAGAATTCTTTTATTTCTCTTGAGGGATGTATTTTACAATGAAAGAGAACCCTTCTATTTATAGGAGGAAACTGACTTAATTCCAAAGTAACAAAACCTAATTTCTCTCTTAGAGATAGACATAATGATATTTATCTATGATATGATAGACATCCATAACAAAAGATACTTATCTATAACAAATCTAACTTATTTGTCCTTTATGATATATTCTTTTATTTAATTAATTTTGTAAACAAAATTTAAAGAAAAAAGTTATTTCCCACTCCATTGTTATTCACGTGATATATACAAATATCTAATTTTTTTTTTTATTTTTTTTTTGGTCTTGGTATATCTAGATTACAAAAATTATTTTAACAATGAGATTTTTTTCAATTCCTCTTAGTGTAAGCCATTTTTGTTTGGTGGAAAATATCTTACGGGCCCAAACACACAAGAAAATGTTGCTACTATAATTAGTTACATTTTTATCATGTCAAAATAGTGTCAGTAGGAATTAGTTCCGTTATACCAAACCCACCTGTGCAAATCCTTCCCCTTTTCACTGTTATGGATTCACCTGCCCACAGAAACTGGAAAAAGAAAAAAGAAATAAGAGAAATAAACTTAATAGTAGCTATTCCTTCTTCCCATCAAATAGTCATGTACTCATGTTATTAAAATATATTGATTTTATTAATGACATTCTTACTTTGAGTTTGTTTCGAAAGAGACGAATTGAAGAAAACCTTGGAAATAATAGATGGTCAACCTAGTAAAATTAAATTAAATAAAAGTGAATATTTCACTTAGAAATATTTAAAAAATCTCATTGTTAAATAATTTCAATGATCTAGACAAAAAAAAAAAAAAAAAAAAAAAAAAAAAATTAGCTATGTATATATAGCACGTGAATAGCAATGGAGTTGGAAATATTATTTTCTTTAAAATTTATATAAAAACTTAATTAAAAAAAGAATATATCATAAAGGAAAAATTAGTTAAATTATATTTTTCCTATATTAATAATAATCACTTTAAGAAATTATTATGAAAAAAATTAAAATAAGATAAGTAAGCCTGGCCACAAAGGAACTAAGTTAAACAAAATCAAACTTGAGAGAAGATTTATGCAATTAATCCTTTAACTTTTTTTGTTATAATGACTTTATTGATATACTACTCTAACTTGAGTAATTTTATTGATATCAAACAAACATAAATGATTTTGCTTATGAATTTGTTATAGTTAAATGACTTTTTAAGTTATCCACTCCTTATTTGGCAAAAGGAGCTTACAAATTGGACCCGGTTCAAATGGCGGCTTTTAGACATCTTCACAAAAGAAACTAGTTTTTGTAATTTTGGAAGCATATATTTCCCTTGTTTTATAGTTTTTTTTTTTCCTATAAAAGATATGTTTTCTACTTTCCTTCCGTGCAGGAACTGCACCTATGTAATAATTTTTGTTATATATATATATGTCGCACCACCATAAGGAGGAGATGAGTTGCGCGCGGATTTAGGATAAACTAATGATTCTCAAGTACATGAGGTTGAAGGAAAAGAGGAGAGTTATGTTCTGAAAATTTTCGAAAATTCTGCAAGTGCTAATTACATTAGATTGTCTCTGAAAACTAATCTATTACCCGAGCAGGCAATATGTTTTTATAAATGCTCTTAAAGATTTTTTCTTTGGTAAGTTATTTCTTTAAGGTTTATCGAAAGCAGAGTAGTATTTAAGGATATTCAAGAGCCCAAGTAAAGAGCTAATAAACACATGACAATTACGGCAATATTTGGTAGACAGTGTAATAAGAATGAGTTTGAATTGAGAGTTATAAATTTTTGAATTAGATTTAAAAAATAATTTATTTCAATTGACTTGAATAAAATACTTTTTGAATTATAAAGATAAATATCATAGCTATGCTGTTGTGGAATTTTTTGTATTATTCGAAACCTAATCGCTAACCGCATGAGTTGTTCCCTTTTATTTCATACTAGTAACGCTAACTTGGGTTTTGACCGGGCCCAACAGGTACAAAGTTATATCAGCTTATGATACATTATAGATAAATATTTAGTAATAAAATGTACAACGACTAAAATTTCTTTTTCCCGACATTGAAGTCGCTTTGCGTATTTAGAAGTGATCGCAGTGGTAATTTTGTGCATTTCGCTTGATTTTGGAAACTCCTCTAGACGAAAGCAGCTAAAACTAAAGAATCGGCAGCTGAAAAACTGCAGAAACTGCAACTTAAAATGAAAAAAAAAAAAAAAAAAAAAAACCTAAAAAAAATTAAACCGCAAAAAAACAAAGAATTAAAAAAAAAAAAAAAAAAAATGTAAAAAGCTGTGATTTAAGTCTCTCGGCAGAAATCTAATACTGAGATGAAAACATAGCAATGAAGGATTTAATTTGTAATATATAGTAACCCCCCCCAAGCTATTCTGTTTGGGACTAGTTGTGTTACAACATAATTGAAGCAGAGAAATAAATGTAGCTTTAATACTTTCCCTTTTTTCTAGGTTAACACAACGATCATATCTCTATTTTTATGATGTACGAAGAAGTACCCACATATCGCTTTATAGCCAGAACTTATAGATAAACAATAATTTTACGAACAAAAAGATGCTCCAAAACGTACAATGAAGACAACGGAAGCTTATCTGTGTAATCGATGAACATATTATCAGGCAAAAAATTGAATTATTTGTCTTAAAGGTTGAATTTATGACGGTAATTCCAAATTGAATAATTAGTTGGTGAAGTCGAATTATCAGACCCATAAAACAGTAAAAGATTTACTCCAAATTCTTCCATGACCATAACAGATCACAAAATCCAAAAGGGAGAAATTGAAATCGATACACGAATCAGGAAGAAAATCGAAGAAGCGAGCAAAGCCAAAAATATTCCATCACCAAGTATGAAAAATTCGCACAAAGAAGACAGAGTAAGAGAAGACAAAGTAAGAAGCTTTACTCAAAACTTAACAAAAGGTGAGAAAACAACAAAAGAAACGAACTGAGAAGAAAGAAGAAATTGAAGAGTAGTAAAAAAAATTTGTAGAGAAAGCACAGATGAGGATGAGAGTAATAGCGGGGAGAAGATCATCAATGTCCCAAATCATGGTGTCGCTTTATCCAGAGATGAGTAATACAACAAGAATTCATGGGTTTCTTCATGAAGTTACTAGGGCAGGCTACTGACAACCTTCCTTGCATTGATGCGTACATTGTAAGGGAAGGACCTTGCCTGTCCCTAGCCCACCAACAACACTTGTTGCAACCTGTTATAGAGGTGGATGTACTGCGAGCTCTAAAGGAACTACCAGCTGATAAGAGCCCAGATATTGATGGATTCAATGCAGAATTTTTCAAATCACACTGGGATACTGTAGGAAAGGAAGCTACTGAAGGTGTGCTGCAATTCTTTACCACTGGGAAGTTCTAAAGGGAGTGAATATCACCACAATGACACTGGTGCCAAAAGTTGTTGCCCCAAACCTTGTGAAAGAATATAGGCCTATAGCATGTTGTTCTACAGTGTATAAGCTCATATCAAATATATTGACTGCTAAGCTTAAAACTGTAATGGATTATATTGTTAGTCCCTCTCAGTCAGCATTCATTGAAGGCAGGAACACCTCGGCCCAAAAATGCCTGACGTGATTCGGAGACGTCTGAATTCACAAAGCATAAACAAGTCCCGCGGGAAAATCACTCGATCAAATCCTCGGACAAAAATGTATCAAATGAAGAGAAAAGCCAACACTTAGGCGCAGTCCAAAACAAATGGCTCCGAACCTTTGATTATTCCTAACGGGATGAGCGATTAAGGCAAATATCATAACAAGCATTCGGATGAAAGAATGAAGAAACAATCAAAGGGGCAATGCTCATTTCATATATGAAAGATTTTTTACATTTGAACTTTCCACAAGTCAAAAGGAAAAAACGAATCAAAAGGCAAAAACAAAATAAAGGCTAGTGCAGGCCCTGATCTACCTGGTACGGTTGGAGCTGGAGTTCTCGAAAACCGTTCGCTCGGAATCCTTACACTCAGCATCAAGAGCTTTTTTAGCCTCCTCCTCCATTACTTTGGCTTCGTTTATCTGAACCTCGAGGACCTCTAATCCTTTTTTGGCGTGTTCGAGGGTAGTTCTTCGGGACTTTCACTGTTCATACTCGACCAAAATCGTGGTACGAGCCTCGGCAGCCTCCGTGTCCTTAAGAGACTCTTCTAAATCGGCCTCGACTTTTTCCAATTTAAGTGCTAGTTCGGACCGCTCTCCGAGAAGAACTGACTGAATTTGGTTAGCCGACTCAAGCTCGGCCTGAAGCACGTCATTGGCCCCTATCGCTCTCCTCGAACTTGCTCTCGAGCTCGTCACTAATCCGGGCTCGATCCTCATCCTTTTGTTCGACCACCCTCAACTTCTCCTTGTCTCTAGTATTTTCGGATTCAAGCAGTCAATGTCTCTCTGCCATCTTCACAGCATCGGCCTTGACCGATTCAAGTTCACTTCGAAGTTGGGAGATAGTGGCCTCGAGTTCCTCGAGCCTCGAAGTAAAACGGGCATTGTATTGGCTAAGGCCGGCCTTATCCGCTTCCAGGAGTCAGTTCTTTTCAACCATTCCGGCCTTCAAATGAAAATTTTCAGCCTTCGCCGCTTCGAGCTCGGGTTGAAGGTTGGAAAGGGCAGCGGCCCGGCTCAATTGATCGTTTTTTGTCACAGAAAGTGCTGGAACTTCTTCGTTTCCCGACCCTGAGCATCCAGCTGGCCCTTTAAGTCATCAACCTCGTGCTGAGCACAGATAAAAGCCTCATTGACGAGCACAACACTCTGCAGAAGGAACAAATAAAGTTAAACTTGGATAAAGCTAGAGCTGAGGATCACATTGAATTATGGAAAGATTGGATGATAAGCTTACTTGGTTGCCTGCGTGCATGCCCTCATTAATAAGGCACTGCAGGGGACTCCGGCCATCTTTCTCTTATCCGAGTCCGAAACGAGGCCTCGTATAGCTTGCTCCCCATGATGGGACAAAAAGTCGCAATCCCCTGGGACGGTGACCATGGCCGACCTTGTCCTTCTTGGTTCCATGCTAGGGGCCGGAAAGATACCTACTAGACTATCCCTTGCACCCGTTTCGGTGGTCCAGCTAGCTGCCCTTATGGCCTGAGGGATAGCGAGATGTTCGAAACCGGCAGCTTCCCCGGTTGCCGGAGGGGTATCCGAGAACATGTCATCGAGGTTATCGACCTCGGTCACAGAGTAGGAGATAGTTGAGCAGCCCCGCCGGTCCGGTGCAGTTGTGTGCCTTGATGCCGGTACTGGTCACCACCAGCAGCAAAGGCTGGTATCCATTGGAGCCTCGGTATCAGGGGCCGACTCTGCTCTTTATTCGGCATCAATATTTAAAGATGGTCCGAATCTTCTAGGCATTTGCAGGGAAATTTCCTCGGATGAAGCGTCACCTAAAATGCCAATGAATTCAATTGACC
>NW_026719041.1:0-17722 GCF_029784015.1 Lycium ferocissimum | reverse complement strand
TATATGATCTTTGGTTCCACATGTTGTTTTTGTCATATGTTACATGCTTCATGTATTATCTTTCATGGCTTACATCCCTCGGACATGCACATCGACCCCTTTTTTTGGGGTCGCGTCTCGTGCAGCAGTAGACAGGTTGACGGGCTCGACTCCTGTGTGAGCTTTTCAACAGACATTGAAAGGCGCTCCATGAACGTTGTTAGATGCTTTGGGTACTACTCTTATGTATATGTCTGAACTCGGCAAGTCGACCACTTTGTAATTACATGTATTCTGTTTAGAGGCTGTGTACGATACGTACAAAATGTGGATGTTTCCTTGTTTAGTTATTCTTTATCGCCGTGCGATATGTAAATACGATTGAATACTACTACTCGTTTACATGTATGCTATATACCGGCGATGTTGTGAAAAAAAAATGCCGTGTTCATACGGCCCACTTAGTAATAAGAACAAGACATAAGGACAGGGGTGCCGGTACGAGTATCGGGTACTCGTCGCGTCTTTAGTCAAGTCGTGACCCACGTCACCTAGCCTTTTGGCCATTTTCATGAAAATCCTTTTCCCAACTTTTAGCCTCCAATTTCTCCTTATCCCAAATTTACCCTTAATACTCCATACCAATAAAAATGAATACGCAACTTATGCATTCTAGAAAAAAAGAAATTATAACCTTGTCCTTAACTTCCCGCCATTAACTCAGAATATTCAAATGTACAAAATGCGAGGTGTAGCACATTGCTTATGCTTCGAGACAGCTGTGGAAACATGAAAAGAACTACCCAACTCATGATCTCGAATTGGCTGCAGTTATTCATGCATTGAAAATGTGGAGACATTATTTGTATGGCGTGCATGTCGATATCTATACAGATCATAAGAGTTTCCAATACATCTTCAAACAAGGAGGCCCGAATCTACGGCGGAATGTAGCTAGAATTATTGAAAGATTATGACGTTAATATTCTATACCATCGGAAAAGCGATGTAGTAGCCGATGCGCTTAGCCGCCGATCTATGGGTATATGTGAAGTCCCCGCGAAAAGAAAGAAATGATCCAGAACTCCATCGCTAGCAATCTTGAGTACGCATAATTGATTCAGCGATGCAGAGTTAGTATTAACGATCCCACGCTTTCATCCTCGATGCGTAAATAAAAGAGCGCCAACACGAGGATCCCAAATTGAAAGTATTATAAATGTGTGAAGTTTCCAAAGAAAAGTCACCATTTGAAGTCTCGGTGATGGGGTTCTACGGTACCGGAATAGGGTTATGTGTTCGGATGTGGCGGCAATATGCCGCCGAATCCACAGAAGAAGCTCACTATTCACGGTATTCCATTCATCCAGGAACGACAAAGATGTATCATGATCTCAAAATGTATTGGGGATGGCATGAAAAGAGACATAGCAGAATTTGTAGCCCAATGTCCAAATTGCACAAGTGAAAGAGAACATCAAAAACGGGGCGGATTATCGCAAGCAATGGAAATTCTACGGAAATGGGAAGCGATCAATATGGATTTGTAGGACTACCTTGTTCACGAAGCAGTATGATTCTATATGGGTGATAGTGGACGGACTCCGCGGCAGCTCATTTTCTTCCGAGTAGAACCACCTACTCGAAGATTATGCAAGGTGACATCAAAGAAATTGTAAGGCTTCACGGTATTCCAATATCCATCATTACGGCATGAGGAGAAAAGTTCACGGTTAAGTTACGAACCTTCCAAGAGGTCTAGGTACTCGAAGTGAAGCTTAGCACGGCATTTCATTCGGGCAGACCGACGGACTGCCGAGCGTACTATACAGCTCGGAGGATATGTTAAGGCATACGTGTTTTAGATTTTGGTGGTAGTTGGGATGACCACTTACCCCTAATCAAATTTGCCTATAATAATAGTTATCATTCCAAAGATCGTCAAATGGCTCCGTATGAAGCGTTATACTGTATGAAGAGTGCAGATCTTCTGATTGGATGGTTTGACGTCGGAGAAGTACAGTTAATAGGCCACAATTAATTTAACAAGCGGTAGAAAAGGTTAAGGTGATCCGGGATCGATTATTAACAACCCAAAGTCGCCAAAAATCTTATGCGGACAACCGCCGGCAAAATTTAGAGTTCCAAGTTAATGATTGGGTGTTCTTGAAAGTATCACGAAAAAGGAGGATGAGATTTGGTAGGAAGGGAAAGTTAAGTCCTCGATATAATCCTACAAAATCATTCGCAAGGTGGCTCAAGTAACAGGATGAATTAGACTTGCTCTCGAGTTCAATTAGTTCATCCAAAGATTCCATGTATCATGTTCGCAAGTGTTGGAGATCCTACAAGGATTGTGCCGCAGAATGACGTTCAGTATCACAGAAAGCTAGCCTATGAAGTTGCTGCCTATTGCCATATTAGGAGTAGCACGGAAGGCTTCAAATAAGTGAGATAGCTTCAGAAAAAGTTTTATGGCGAAACAAGAACCGAGAAGAAATGACTTGGGAAGAAGATGAAATCCACATATCCGCATTTATTTCAGCCGCCGAAGAGATACATGATGAAGCATCAAGATTATAAGGTACGTATGCTTTTCTTTTATGTATACGGGTCGGGTGTGGCCAAATTATATCGTTATCAGGCTGTGGCCCCGTGAGGTCGATATTGGCGGGTTGTTCGATAGGGATGGTAGTGCCATATTACAGTGGGAAACTCCTGCGAAATTTTTCTAGAATTCCTAACGATCTAACATTCGAGGACGAATGTTCCGTAAGTGGGGAAGAATGTCACACCTCGGTACCCCCTTAGCTTACGCTTAATAGACTCATGAAGGATACGACGTATACGCAGGAATGGATAAGCAAGAAGCAGTAATTGATAGTCCTAATTAAGACCTAAAAGGCATCCGAGTTAAGGTAAGAGAGTTTGGTAAGGAAATCGAGTTATAAGTTAGTTGTTGGATGAAAACTACGAGTATTGAGTTAGCGTGTACCCTGCAGCAAAGGAGAAGAGTTATGACGTCCCCTAGATTGATAATGAAGTGATAAACAAATGCCAAGAAGGTTCCATAAGGATTGAGATCAAATCTAAAACGACGGAACTATCCTGCAACCGCGAGTTCCATCGACCAAGTTCCGCGGGATGGGGGCACCATGATCCACCGATCGTGGATGTGTCTCTCCGGAATGGCCGCAGGAGAAGATGGATGTGGTTTGTCATGAACCACGACCAGTTCCACAGCCAACAAAGGTTCTACGGACCGTGAAGCTGTCCGTGGAAGTCCCACCGCTAAGTTCATCTGCTCCTTAATGGAGTCCACTTCATTTATTTCATTTCCATACACGACTTCACCCTCTCAAGACCTCTAATCCCCAATATTTCATCCCCAAGAAAACTATGGAATCATGATCAACAACAAGACTAAGTGAATCAGTTTCAGTGTTCCATTAAAGCCATCAAAGTCAAGAAAATCAAGAAAGATGAAAATGTGGTTTGAAGTAGAAAGGTGTATTATAATTCAAATCTTGTTTCTTCATCATCTAAGGTAATTTTCATGACCTTTCACGTTATTTGAAGTATTAGCAAGTCAAAACACATGGATTGTAGAAGTGTATAGCAAATGGGTCATCAAATGGATGAATAATGTCATTTTGAAATAGTGGTTGGATTGAATCATGGAAGTGGATATGTTGATGTTATAAATGACTTCTAGAACATGAAATAAGTATTGGATATAAAAGAATACGATGATGGACTTTAGTTATGAATATGGAGAATTGAGGTGAAATGATGAAATGCGAATCATGTGAATAAATGACGATTGTTAGTAGTGATATTAGGATGGTTGTTAAGTGGTTACAGTTGATATGGAATATGGCAGGAAAGTAGTATAAACAAAGGAAACGCTGCCCAATTTTCTTTAGCCTTAAGAAGCGCGTTTGTAATTGCCTAGCCACGTTGATACGAATTCTTTCAAGGTACAGACGAGCGCATTAAAGGAAGAGGAGCAACGATAGAATAGTGAACGTCAAAGGTGCATGCGAGGTTTACCTTTCTTCTCGTGCACGAATCCTATGTATGATATTCTCCTCCTTCATGAATCTCCTTGCTTCAAGAGAGGCAATAGCCTATGTTCATGAATAGTTAGGCAAAGATGTTAAAACACACTATGAATACGATAAAGATTTCAGAGACCAATTTATATGATATACTACGAAAGTTGCCATGACGATCATGAACCATTGATATTCCTTTTTCCTTATATGTACTCACCTTAAATTATAATCCTTCAAGGCGAGATATGACGTTTATGCTTATTCCATAAATACGATCGGGTTTCATGACCTTATGTCACCCCGACACATATAGTTATCCTTAGGCTCAAATGCATGTATGATGATATGTATGTGTATATGTAATTATGTAAAGTAACATGGTAGAATTATGACAAGCTTATGAAATGATAAATAGTAATGAAACGACGATACGATGTATTTACCGAATGTATGATATGTCTATTAAACCTAATGATAGTGATGACAAATATATGAAATGTATGGTATGTATGATGACAAATGTTTCCACCGCGCTAATCGTCGTACATGTCGCCGTTTTGCTGCTGGTCGTTTGAGATTCCACCGCGCTAATTGGCCGGACATGTCACCGCTTACTTATGGGCGAAGCCGGTGATGATTCGACCGCACCGAAAAGTATGACATGACCACCACTAGTTGGTCAGATATGACGGTTACCCGACGCGGGCACAGTCATTACGACGATGTAATATTGATGTAATGACGCTGTACTGTATGATGTATGATTGATGCGATGATACGTATTGTATGACGACGAGGATGGATATGATAAGGCACACGTTATGGTAATGTGTTACGATATGCTTATGTATGATGTGTATGTATATGAAACGTATCTATATGTAGAAGAATGTACAGGTCATATCCTCATCTCATGGCTTATGATTTCCCCGACTATGTTTATTTCATTCCCCGCCTTACATACTCGACAATATTCGTATCGACGTCCGTTTTTCGGACGTCGTGTTCACGCCTGGCTGTCGGCGTGGAGACGAGCCGATCCTTAGAAGTTAGTAGTTACCCAGGAGCACTCCATTTTTCGGAGGTGCTATTGATTATTCTTTTGGTACATATATGTATATATATCCATGATGGCACGAATTGGTCCCGTCCCGTCTATATGTCTAGTATTCCGCAGAGGCTCGTAGATACGCACGCGTGGGTAGTATGGTCCCATAAAGGTTCATGTATATGTATGTATATGTAAGTATGTATTATTTTAATAACCCAAAGGTTTACGTTCATAAAAGTAAATACGTTCGATAAAGGGATACATTTCTCCATGCAGAATTCGAGCATATACCAAGGAATGAAAGGCTATAGGTAATGAAACGAGTGGTGTTCCTATGGTTAGCCCCGGACACTCGTCATGGCCCGTAGTTCGGGTCGTGACAACCGCTAAGAAAGAAAGCTTCGCTTCACTAGCTGATTGACACTTATAACCAATCTCCATCCAAGCTCAATCCTCTTAATTTGTAGCCGTTTCGTCCTTCCATTGACATGGTCATGAACGAATCTGGTATTTCTATCTCCTTCTGCAAACCAAGTCACATTTGTTTTTGTCTTGAAAACTCTTCTTCAAAATGTAAATATTTCTTTAATTCTGTTTGGGGCATTTGTAACACCATTCTGTTCATAGGTGTGAAGGATCTTCTTCAGACAACTCTTCTTTTATCCTTACATTCTCTTTCCTGATAATAAGTTGCTTAAAAATATCACCAAAAGCTTCTCTACTCCAAGCTGACAGAGCTTCTTTTATGTGTTCCAATTTCTGCTTAAACAAAATAACAGGATTTCCTTCAATGTCTATAGACCAATTATTCCTTGATGCATCCCTGAAATCTTTGTGCTCAGTCTAAAATTTCAGAAACCTAAATGGTCTAATAAAGTTATGCCTTTGTTCACCCAAAGAAATAAGCAAAGGAATAACATGATCTCGAACCAGCTGATTGATGTTCTACTTCCACTTACTCAAACCACTGTTGAAACTGCATATTTACAACAATCCTGTCCAGCCTCTCAACTATACAATCATCACCTGTTCTACCATTCCACCAAGTAAAATGGCTGCCTTTAAAACTTTTTTCATATAATTCACATGAATTTACACAAAAGTCAAAATATTCTTAATGTTGTGGATGTATAGGAATACCACACATCTTCTCTTTCTCACGTAGAGCTACATTGAATCCCCCTACTAATCAAGGAAGATCCATATTATAAGCCACCTGATAAATAATGTCTCGTAGTTGCATCTCCCATTCTCATTACACTTGGTATATACTAAAGTAACTACCATGGATTTAGAATGATCATACAAAGATAACTTCAAAGTAATTTGCGGTGCAGAATCAGATATAACTTCCACATCCACATTGTCTTCAATAAAATACCATATCTTGCCAGAATAATTTGCCTCAACTTGATGCATTCGCACCTCCTCTACTTTTCAATGTATGTAGCTTCTTGAAATGGTTCCATCAAAGATATAATACAAAATTTATTGTCTATGCAACATCTGTAACCTGTAAAAAGCTTCACAGGTCCTTACTGACCTCATAATCCAAATAAAAGCTTTAATCATCATTTAACGTGAATTTTATGGCACCCCTCCCTTTGGCACTACCCTGGTAGGTAATTGAACCTCTTATGCTCCTTGTTTCCTGCCTTTTTTTATGTCCTTTTGATATTGATTTTGGAGATATACATGCATGTCTAGCCACTTGTGATAAATTTTCCTGTAAATTCTCCTCTGTATCTTCATTTGTAACTTTTTCTTTGGCCTTATCTACAAGAACAACCCCATCATCCTCAGAGATATTATGAGAAATTAGATCATGAAGCTTCCTTATAGTAGAATCCTTCTTTTAGCCAAGATAATTGAGCATTGCTAGGCCTGATACTGATAGCCTGATTTGCATAATTTCCACTTGCCTATGATGTCTCCTCTTCAAGATAGATTGCTTCAGGTTGCATAGGGTCTGTAATCACATTTGTACTAGCTTACCACTATCTCTTCCACAAGACTATCCTTGACCCTTTACTGTTGAAGCCTGAATATCTATATTTTCCTTTCCCTTGGTGTTCTTTGATGAGAAGCACTTCTAAGCTTCTTTTCATTATTTTTTGCTCCCAGAGATGTCACAAGTGACTCTGCCTCCTTATCCTTTGTGCTGGCTTGTTTCTACTTGAAATCATTAGTACTTAAAGTCATAGTTTCATGACAATCAATCACTTTATCTACTCATTGGGCTGTGCTATTATCCCTAGCTTGCTCCTGATCTTTTTCCACAAAATTCTCTCAGTAAGAACCTCCTCATCATCTTTATTATTTGTATGCACCTATTCTTCATCATCTTGTTCAACTTGCCTCTCAAAATGAATAATCTTCCCTTCCTCCAGCTCTTCCTCACCATATGTTTCCTCATTTTCTCTATCTCCCTACTTTGAAGAAGGAGATATAATAGACCAAACAACTTCTTCATCATATGAAACCTAGATATTTATCTCAACAACTTCTTCATCACATGAAACCTGGATATTTATCTCAACTACTTCTATGATCTTATCATTTTGATCTTCCACCATATTTGAATCTTTTTGTCCTAACTTATCAATAGGAGTATCCTCAACTTTGTTAGCAAAAGACTCTTTTTCTACCTTGCCCATTACAACATCTAACCCCCCTTGTTCCTAAGACATTTCTGCTGCTACTTCAATCTCCTGGTTCCTGTCACGACCCAACCGGAGGGCCATGACGGGCAACCGGAGCTAACCCACCGGGCACCTCTCATTGTACACTCACATTCATCTCTAGGTGAACCATATGGCCTATTAACAATTATATGCCTCAATAATGCCATTTTCAACGGCTAAAACACCTTTATATATCAACGTCAACAACTATGCCCTTACATATATACACAAGCCGAGAAGGCTAACAAAATAACATACAAAAATGTGAGCCGACAGGGCAAAAGACATCTACTATACATAATTGTCTACGAGCCTCTCAGAAGAGTATGAATATTATCATAAGGAAGGGACAGGGCCTCGCCATGCCCATACATACACACAAAAGAATAGTACCAATAGCTGCATATCCGAATGAAATGGAGCTCGTTTATGCAGTCTCTGAACTAGCAGTCTATGGGTCAAGTCTATCTCCCTGTCCACCTGCGGGCATGACGCAGTGTCCACAAATAAAAGGACGATAGTATGAATAATGTACTGAGTATGTAAAGCATAATCAACAACATAATGGAAGCATGAGAAATAACATAAGACAGAAAAGTCATGGAATGAAAGGGCCATTTATACCTCTAGCGACGTTCATCATATTTACTTACCCTCTTTCTAATGGGAAACTTCCATTTCATACATTTATACTATAGTAGTATCATACCCGACCATGAGGTTCGGTGTTTGCATACCCGACTACGATAAGGTTCGGTGTTAGGGACATACTCCGGCCCTACCAAGGCTCAAGCCATCCGTACCAACCGCAAGGCGTACGCGCGATAGATATCATACCCGGCCATATAAGCTTGGTGTTCTTAGTAATCATACTTTAATATATAAATATATATACATAGGAGTACATACATGTCCTCAACATCATCATCATCACCATCATTTTCATTATATCCTTCCTTAGAGGATCAACTATGATAGGATGGGACCAATGGTATCGTGAGAATATCAAGGTCATGAGCTTTAGTGATTCTAGGAATGAAATCATCATGGAAGATTCTATGGCTTTCACGAAGGTATACATCAACGGGATCATGTCTTAAGAAAGAAGTGGTTAGCCTTACATAACTTTATGCCTTCTTAACTATATAATGTTCACCTCCAAAGCCCGAGAAATCTACATTTAAGAGGGTTCATACCAAGGTTCGGCTTCAAAGGAACCCTTAAGTTCAAACGAGTATAATTCCTAAGCTAGCGAAAATTGGGCAGCATTTCCCCTATTTCATCTACTTCTACCAAATTCCAAAACAACTCCCAATCAACAATGACGTTATCAACAATACCAAAATCAAGAGATTTCATTCAAGTTAAGCATCATCCAATCCCAAAACTCCTTTTCATGATCATTCATAACAATGGCTACAACACAACATCATATATGCTTACATACAATATTTCCTCAACATTATCTATAACATCCACAACAAGATTATACTCCTATCATGCCAAGAATTTCAATTCGAGTTAGCCTATAGCTCAAAATATCTCCAAGTTCATACTTGAACTCTATTTCCACTTTTGTTCCTTTACCCACATGGCATAACAATCAAACAACCTTAACCATATGTAAAAGATGTGAAATCTTACCTTAATCACAAAAGAACATGTTTTGGATCAACTTACTCCAATAAAGTGAAAAACCCTAATATCAATACCCAAGGAAAACTTGAGTTCCACAAGCCCTAGCAAGCTTCTTAGCACTTGAATCTCTTAATTCTCTTGGATTTGTCTTAGATTAGTTGATGGAGTTGAAGAGAGGGTTTTTGGAGAGCTCGATCCGATTTGAGAAAATAAAATGCCCAAATAAAGTGAAGTGAAATATATAAAACAGAATTTAAAATCCCGTCAGGCAATCCCCGCACCCACTTTCTGGCACAAATGTTCATTAAAATCGCCCAGCCAAACATGGCTCAATCGTGACTGTTTTACATTGGGAATATACACTGATCGGCCGCAGAATTTCATGGTATGTTAAAATGTTCTGCTCGAACAGTTTGCCTTAAAACACCCATAACTTTTTACTCTGATGTCACATTGACGAACGGTTTGTTGCGTTGGAAACTAGACTCAATGAAATTCAATTTGGATAAAAGAAATACACAAAAACTCCTTATATTATAGGAGATATACCTCTCCCAAGTTCCACCAACATCATGTCTAAAATTTTTGCCAAGTTTTCCCAAAGTTCGGACAAACTCAATTCCTTAATTTGCTTGTTCTCAAATCCTTCCATTGCTTAATTCATGACCTTAAACCCCCATAACTATAATATGGGAACATATAATCTCGTATATCCTAGAAGATAACCCCAGTTTCCATGATTAGGACAACTAACACCTAACGAATCTCAACGGATGAAACTACGAGGTGTAACATTCTCCCCATCTTAAGAACATTCGTCCTCGAATGATAGACTTTTGGGGATTCTACAAAAATTTCACCAGAGTTTCTCCTGTAATATGGCACTACCATCCTGTCACAGTAACCCAAAATATATTGCCTCACAGGGCTACAACAACAACATCAACAACTATGGCCACACACGATTAAGAAAACATCGAAGAAAGCATTACATACCAGGGGGCAATGGCATCTCTGCCTGAGTCTCCTCTGAAGGTGGAAATAAATGCGGGTACCTGAACTTCATGTCTTTTTCCGCTTCCCAAGTCATTTCCTCTCTAATATTATTTCTCCATAAGACTTTAACCTCAAGCCTACATCTTTGGTTATTTTAGCTCCGTACTTCGCCATCTAGAATGGCAATGGGAACTTCTTCGTAGGATAATTGCTGACTTGAACATCATCTACCGGTGCAACTCTAGAAGGATCTCCAATGCACTTACGAAGCATCGATACATGGAAAATCGGATGGACTGACTCCAAATTCGAAGGTAGATCTAATTCATAAGCCACTTGGCCTACCTTGCGTACAACCTCATAAAGTCTAATATACCGAGTTCTAAGCTTTCCCTTTTTGCCAAATCTCATGACGCCCTTCATTGGCGACACCTTCAAGAATACCCAATCTTTCACTTGAAAACTCTAAGTCCCTTCGACGCCATCCGCATAGATTTCGACGACTCGAGCTGTTAATAACCGATCCTCTATGAGCTTGACTTTCTCTATAGCTTGCCGACCAAGTCCGGCCCTATTAGTTTAGTCTCCCTACTTCGACCACCCAATTAGCGATCCGGACTCGCGCCCATACAAAGCCTCATCCTTGCTGTGCAATTTGGATTCTAGAATGATAACTATTGTTATATGCAAATTCAATAAGAGGTAAGTGATCATCCCAACAACTTCCAAAATCCAATACACATGCCCGTAGCATATCCTCTAGAATCAAGAAGGTACGCTCAGCTTGCCCATCTGTCTGTGGACGAAATGCTATACTAAGACTCACCTGAGTCCCTAAACCTTCTTGAAAAGACTTTCGTAAATTTGCGGTAAACCGTGTCCCTCTATCGAAAATAATAGATACTGGAACACCATGGAGTCACACTACCTCTTTTGACATAAAGCCTTGCATAATCTTCGGCTACGTATATAGTCCTGACTGGTAAGAAATGAGCTGACTTTTTAAGTCTATCCCCAATTACCCATATAGAATCATATTTAAGCCTAGAATGAGGCAAGCCGGCAATGAAGTCCATATTAATCACTTTCCATTTACAAGTTGGAATTTCCATTGTGTCACACCGCTACTTGATGGGACATGATGGGCACCCGACCCTTACTTAGGGCCGAGCGAACCCGCTGATCCTCGTGATACTCATAATCTTACTGGACTCTTAAATCATGAAATGAATGCATAATGGAAGCTTTTCAAAGAACAACATGCTTTTCGTCTTTCTCAAATCAAGTAAAAATCGTAACATAATGCATAATGATACATCGGCTTAAAAGCCGCTTACGAGACCGACATGCTATATACGTGACTCCGTCTCGCAAAGTCTCTAACATAAACCAAGATACCATAACATAGATACACCGACTCAAGAAGACCGAAGGAAATGGAGCTCGCCAATCCAAAATTGGAACATCTTCTACTCATCTGTATACACCCGCGTGGCATGAAACGCAGCCCCCCGAAGAAAGCGGGTCGACGGAATATGTACGAGCATGTAAAGCATGAAACACAAGTAAAATGTAATCGTACCGAAATAAGGAGTATAGAAAATTAGTACAAGAACGTAAAACCACAAGGCTTGCCTTTGAAACATAAATCATGGACATCATTAGACTTAACCATCCCGAATAATCATCTTGCATGTATATATAACGTGTCCCGACCCTCTAGCGAGGGCTCGGTAAATAAGATCATCATATACATATACATATATATATAACCGTGTCCCGGCCCTCTAGTGAGGGACTCGGTGAAATAATCATATATATATACCATACCCGGCCCTCTAGTGAGGGACTTGGTGAATAGAATCATCATATGCCATCCTGGCCACCATCCCCATATCATCACATCATCATGTCATCATATCATTATATCATCATATATATATACCGTACCCGGCCCTCTAGTGAGGGACTCGGTGAATAATGCAAATGAGTTGCACGAATACGTGTCCTGGCCCGGGACTCAGTGAAAGAAGTAATAACAGCTCGCACGAGCAGAGTAGTGAGAAACCATATGCATACAAATCATCTTTTAAGACTCTATAGATAAGGAGACAAATCAACGCTCGAGTATCACACGATAGTCATGTTACATCCGCTCTAGCTACCATTAGTACCGCATTAAAGAGAATCTTAGGGATCGTAGACATGTATCAAACCAATCCGAGCCCGCCCATGAAAGTTACGGGCATCATTCATTATAGAATCCTGTACGTACGTATCAAGGAAATCCGAGCCCATTTATGAAAGTTAGGGACATTATTCAACATAGAATCCTTTAGGAACAAGAGCTCTTTATGCAACATTTACTATCCAATCGTACAAAAGACACAAGGACCATAGCTCGACGATATTAGGAATGCTAACATCAAGAAGTGAATAAGAATCGTAGCCATGCTCGGAACTTAAGAATGGAGTTACCCCAAGGCTCGTATCATATCATAACTTACTTACATCTAAGACATGCCAAAAGAAAGAAAGGGTAAGCTTTACATACCTGTTCCACCTCTTATTAGCTACGCTTATTCGTCCGAGCTCGTAAGTCTACACGTAAGAGGATTCACACTAACGTTAGCCTCTTCATTGCACACTTGTACCAAATCTCAAATCAAACTATTCTATATTCTGCCGAAAATCGGGCAGCATCTCCCCTGTTTATATGCCTAGCCCAAAATTACAATTCAGCAACCAATCAACAACAACAATAATACCAACATCAACAACACTATTATTCATACCAACATATTCCATAAACGTCCCACACGACGTTTTTCAACATACAACAACAATATGCACTTTCTTCCATCCCAATCAGGGAGTATAATCTCATCAATACGCCAAGCTTTACATACTATTTTTATATGCGTAAATCGGTCCATCCACACGGTCACAACACGTTCAAAATATCCCATAAACACAACAACTACAATACAACACTCTATGACCTTTTCTCCCTGACTAGTTTCATTTTTAAGGCTTGCTAGACCTTCAAATAAACTCAACATAAAAGATGGGATAAATAACATGCCTTATACTTGAAAAAAAAAACTCAGCCACATCAACCTTTTCCAACACCAAGCTTAAGTAGAAGCAAGAACAATTACCTTTCATGGACTAGTTTGGCGTAATCTTGTCAAATTCTTGATTTAACGGACCATAATATTTGGGAGATGTTTTGAGATGCTTCTAGGACTCTTGGATGTTAATATGCTTAAAAAAAGGGGCTGATGGGGTATTTATATCCCCTAGGTCGGTTCCACCGACTTATTCATGTGGGGCCCGCGGAACCATTTGGTAACTTGGGGTCTTGCTCTAAAATGGCCATAACTCTTGATTCCGACATCGTGTGAGGGCCCAGGAACTATGGTTGGAAAGATATTTCAATTATCTACAACTTTTATTCTTCGTGTTTTTCCAAATTCCAAACTTATAATGCTGTTTTTTTCCCCTCCAAGTCAGATCATCCGAAAACGTTTCCTTAAATCGTCCTTTTGGAGGGCTTATGTCCATATTTGGCTTATGGGTCCTTCTTAGGAATTGCTCAAATTTCCATGTACTAATTGTATCACTTTTAATATATCCTTTAGAAAATCCCGACATGTGGGCCCCACCTTAACTCATGGTTTCGAGGGCTATCATCGAGTGATCATGTTAACCGATTTACCCCATACAATCTCCAAATGTCATATATATGTTCTTATGCTCACATAACATAATCTTCATCCATAATCCTTGTGTAACTCGTTCTCCCCCAAGCTCATACTAAGCCGTCCAGCCTTTGATAACGCGAAATTTTCCAAGGTGTAACATCCTTCCCCCTTAGAAATATTCGTCCTCTGAATGTTAAGTTCTTAGGGATTTCTACGAAAATTTTTACCGAGTTTCCCCCCGTAATTGTACCACTATCATCCTATCACAACAACCCAAAAACATATAATCGCCCCCACCGGGATACAACATCAACATCCATACTGGCCCACACACGACCAAGAAATCGCTTTAAATAAGGCGTTACCTACCTGAGGGCTCTGTTTGCATATCCTTTGGGGGCTGAAATAGATACGGGTACCTAGACTTCATTTCTTAACCCTTTTTTCCACTTCTTTGCCCTCACGTACACGGTCGTAAATTGGCTAAAGACTCGCTCTTGTTTTGTCTCAAGCAGTGTAGTCTTGACATAGTGTGCCTTGACTATTTATTATCCCGTAAGTATTTCTCTTTTCTCTTTCCTTGTTTGCTTGCTAGTGACCCACTACTTTTCTCGTACACAGTGCCCTTTCTGCGTTTATCTCTTCTGCACCTTCTCGCCTACTCTTTTAATGTCTGTCGCCTTAGATATACACTGCATCCGACTCCTTATAGTTCATCGGGTCTAGTTCGTTCACACGCACATCCTTGTCACTATCTCTCCTACCCTTACACTGTAAGTGTTTATTCAACATGACTTTATCGCTAGTGGGCATAATGGCTGTGTTCGTTAAGATATTTCTCCCAGTTCCTTTCCAAGACCACTTCCATCGATCCTAAGTACGTATATACAAAATGGTTATTCACCCTTTACTATCCTTCACAAAGATAGTTACACTTATGGCAATTCATAATCCGAGTTCAATTAAATTTGTAACTTGCCACCTTTTTGAGCTCTTGCCACAACTGCTTTAACCTACATTTTGAATTCCTTTTTAAATCTCCCAATATAACTCAAAGCATAGTGGCCACGACAATTCTTACTCCATTACGACTCTCTTACCACATATATATACCTAGGTTCGATTTTCTTGTACTTTGATCACTTTATCTCGTCATTATTCCTTCCTAGCTTTCTCCGATATGACCTTTACAATGATAAATTTCGGCATAGCTTCACGTTGACGGTTCATATAATTCCTCTTTGGTGCAAAATTTCCTCTTGTCATCCCCCTGAGTGTCCTTTAGGTTCGTCATCCTTTCTATCATCCTTTGTGAATTTGACTCGAAGACCTTTCTTGCTCTTTTCATTGCCCTTAAGACATATTGCTGCATATTTAGGTACGGCGTAAATTTATCCAATACGAGGGATTCAAATCATGGTCTAAAAATATCGTAGTTCCTCTTGACGTAAGGTGCTCTCTTGAGTTCTCTTCCATACTCCCTCTACGCATGTCCACCTCATGGTACCCGTATTGTCAATTCATTTCCACTTCTTTCCATTACCTTCCCGCTATGCCAATACGCCTCGAACTTTATTTCCGAGCTAGTAAATTTCTTCTTTTGGAGCTTGAGACTATCGTAACTCTTTTGCAAGTCCAACCTGTTCTTCCCCCTTATTAAGGGACCTTTATACGCCAATAGTTTCCAAACGTCCATTATCTCCGATAATTATGTGCCGCCCTTCATGACTTTCTTAAAACTGAAGTTCCTTCATCACATGGTCTGACGTATCTATCTTCTCGCTAACTACACTTCTCGTATTTAACTGGAATACTCTTAAAGGTATCCAATTCCGATGCTTTCTTGTTCGTACTTCTGTCTTTCATGACTAACAGCGTCCTGGACTCACAGGTTAATGGGGACGTCGAGATTCACTACGTCCTTTATGAAGTTTTCGTTATACCTAAATCCTTATCTCTTCCCAACTTTCTTATAATATCTCTAAGGTTTCTTACCCTAAGTCCTTCTTCGATTTATGTCTATACCGTTCTTGTCAATATTCCTATGGCTTTCCATCCACTACCAATCCTTTCGCCCATTTAGCTCACTTACTCATAATCCTTCTTAACTATGCGTTTATGTCGCCCGTGCATCCGAGTTTTCCGAGTGTCCTACTACTTCTTGTTGTGAGCAGAATTTTACAATTTACACTCTCTCCATCCCCGTTCATCAACCCTCATTCCGTCTTTCGATGCTACGACCGGGCGATCTTCTTCCATGCACATTCCTTATATTTCATTCCATTTCCACTATCACCCAATCTCCCGCCTTCGCATGGATTCCTATTCGACGTTATCAATTTACCCAAATAGTCTCGTGCTTTGCCCGTCGTCTCTTTTTGGAGGCTTTACTCACTCATATTTCTTACTCTTTTACTTTTTTTTTAACACTTTGATCTCCTCGCCTTCCATCTATTCACTTTTTCTTCTTTTTCAAATATTGTTGTATTAGACTTCCCAATCGTAACCTAGAGTGGGAACAAAGATCGCCTTACCTTGTAACGCCGGTACCATATCTTTTGTTTTGTCCCTTGAACTCCGTTACCCCGTTCGACACGTCTTCCCTACACCGCAACATTGGTGGCCGGACACACATACCCACCGATATAGCCATGTGCATGGGATATCACAGGCATACCTATATACATACATAATTGCTACTATCCTCGCTCACAAAATATTTCCAAACGCTATTCAACTTACCCCGCTTCTAGTAGCCGCGATGCACCTTCTTTCTCTTCACCGGTTAGCGCCTTTGCCTCGTCCTATGTGACCTCTTCGAGGTTTTCGCCCACTCTATATACTCTAATCCCCCCTTAGGCCACTTCTAGCTTCCCCTTGGTTCTCCTGTGTCTGACTCTATAGGACTTTTAGTACACTTCCCAGGGGGTCACCCATCCTAAAATTTCTCTCATTCCAAAGACGCTTAACCTTGGAACTCTGATGAAACACGATGCTTTATGTTACACCCCGTACTTTGTACGTTGGAATATTCTAAGTTGGTTGCGACGAGTTATGGATAAGACTTTTAATTTTCAGTTTTGTTGATTTTGTCTTAATGCATAAGTCGCATATTTATCTTTTGTGGGTATGAAGTGTTAAGGGTAAGATTGGAATAAGGAAAAAATTAGAGAATGAAAGTTGGAAGAATTTTGGGACCAAAAGATGAATTAGGAAAAGTTGGCAATTATTTGAAAATGCCATGCGTGTGGCCATGTGTGTGTGTGTGTGGGCCATAGGCCATGTGTTTAAATTATATATGTAGTCCAAGATGATTAAGTTCATCATTTTCATCATTTTCACTCTAGAGTTTTCAAGAGAGTTCAAGAAAGATAGAAGAAGTAGAGGAGAGAGGAGGCCGCCACCGTCGGCGGAAATGCATTCTATGGGGATTGACCATGGGAAAAAATACCTCCTAGCTTTTTCACAAATTGGAAGGCCCCGTCGACGTGGAGAAGTTGTTAGAACAAGAAAGTTACTCGTTGTTACACATGGAGCCTAGCCGAGAGTTGGAAGCTAGTGGAAGAGGTGAGGTTTTATCCTTTCGATGTTTTTGGGGGATGCGGTTAA
>NW_026719040.1:0-12213 GCF_029784015.1 Lycium ferocissimum | reverse complement strand
GACTTTCAACACAACACACACATGCACGGCCATACCCCATATGCACGGCCCAACTTCAACTCAACTTCTATCATGAATTTCTTCCTTTTTATCATACTACAACACATAGAAACCATTCATAACACATAAAACAAGACTAGAACTCACCTTTCTTCTTCAACTTCTCAATTCGCCTAAAGTAGTGGATGAAGGAAACGAGTAAGCTATTGCCCGAAACAACGACTCCACGTTATTAAGCACCCTTCAATTAGAAATTTTGCTTGAAGAACTAATTTTTTTGATGGCCAAATCTTGACCTCCATTTTTTTCCTATTCATGGCCGTATGGCCCTTTTTTTTTTTCTCCTCCATTTTTCTTGAAATTTCTAGAGGAGGAAGATGAGAAATGTGTTGACTTAGTCATCTCTATATGTATATATAGCTATAAAAATGTGCACATGACCATGCACATGCTCCATGTCTTTCTCCTTTTTCTTTTCTTTTTTTTTCCTACAAGCTTGAATTTTCCTAGTGATGAAAATGATTTTGATGACTAATTTGTCATCTTTTAGCCACTTATATAATTTGCACACATGGCCCATGGCCCACACACACACATGGCCACATATGGCCATTTTCATGAATTCTTAGTTTCCAAATTTTCACTTTTGGCCCCAAATTTTCATGAAATGTCTAGCTTTCCATAATTCATCTTTTGGTCCCAAATTTTCCTTATTCCAATTTTACCCTCAACACTCCATGCCAATGAAAAGATGAATATGCAACTTATGCACTTTTAACAAAATCGGAAAAATTTACAACCTTGTCCTTAACTTGTCGCAACTGGCTTAGAATATTCCAACGTACCAAGTACGGGGTATAACACAACAACAATTAAATTATTACATAAAACTCGGTTCATATTTCATACCACACACACACACACACACACTCGGCCACCTTCCAACACCCACCAATTCAACCAAAATCACCAAACTTCCATTTCCAATATAAATTCCATAACAACAACAACTAAAATGCTACATAAAAATTAACTAATCTTGCCTCCACAACACATGCATACACACGGCTATACCATGCAAACCTCCCATTTTTTTCATGAATTCTATCCATTCCTTCATACTACAATATAAACAAGCTTTCATAACATCATAAAAAGGGATTAAATCTTACCTCTTTTCTTCCACTTCTTCACTTAACTAAAATGCGGAAATGATGAAACGGACGACCTATCTTCCGAAACAACTATACCCCGTTGTAGAGGACCCTTGAATTAGTAGGAATACATGAAGAAAATAATTTTTGGGACAAGATTTCATGGGGATGGTTTTTTTCCTCTTGGCCGAATGGCCATTTTCTTGTTCTTCTTCTTTTCTTTGTTTTTCTTTCTCTCCAAATTTCTTCAATAAAATGATGACTCCCCATATATATATATATATATATATATGTGTGTGTGTGTGTGTGTGTGTGTCTTCCACCACTTTCCCATATTTATTTTTAAGTCCCTCAATTAAAGAAATGTGGGCACTTGACCCTTCTTTCATTTTCTAGAAATTTCTTAAATTCATGGGAAAGATGACTTATTTTTTGTCATCATTTTCCATTCTTTTTCCTTTTCTTTTTTTTTTTTTTTGTCACATGGCCAATATGGCCCTTTTAGAACTTTCATGATCCTTTTGTGAAATTCCCGTTTTACCCCTTGACTTTCCTCAATATTACCATTTTGCCCCTAGCCTTCCGCATTATTTCCACGGCGCATTTTGCGAATTTCTCTTTTTAACCTTAGCCTCTCACAATATTTCCATACTAAGAATAGTCATAAATAATATTCATGACAACTCGTATATTAAAATAATTTTTGGAAAATAGTCTCGCCCTTAACTTCTCGCAATTGTCTCGAATTATTCGAACGTATGAAGTACGGGCTATAACATCCTCCCCCCCTTTAGAACATTCGTCCTCGAATGTTCACCTGATCTTATGGGGTCTTGTAGCACTTCGGGGGGGGGGTCCCGCTTTTATGGCCGTTCCTTTCTTTATGCCTATTCCTTATCCTTTACCTTATTCTCCTTGGCCCTCACACAAATCCTCGCTTATATCATAGGTTTCCTTCTCGGTACTTGAGAATATGGTGATCCCCTTTTTGGTCTAATATAATATAGTCTCCCCCCCCCCCCTTTAAGGGCTCCTTGTATGCCAACAATTCTCCTTTTCAACTCCGTGTACAACATAGTAAGCTTTCTTATCATAAGTTTTCCTTTACTCTCCGTCGATACCCTCACATATAAGATATCATACATGTTCATATACATATACACATATAATTAGTATCAACTAACCCACAAAATACTTCCGACGCTATTCAAGCCTATCCAAATTCCAGAGCCGTGACGTACTTTTTGTCTTTTCTCTAGTCTAGCATGTTGCGTGTTACGTGGCCTTTTATGGTCTCCAACCATCTCGTATATTCTAATTTCACTTAGGCCATTCTGGTTTTTCATTTGTCTTTTACAAATTTCTAATCTTTGGAATTTCTGCATACTTCCTGTGGGGTCACCCATCATGAAATTGCTCCCACCGAGCACGCTTAACCTCGAAACTTTAGTGGAATTCAGTTGCCTTAATGTCGCTATAATCGCGTACGCTTTTTCATATGGCCTTTATTACATAACTGGAGCCGCTCAAAGTTTTACGTATTTCGAGGCATGTTCGTAACACGTCCTTTCTTTTGCAATTACCGTTTTGCCCTTTTCGGTCTTCCATATCACCTTCACAAATTCTTATTATTCAAAATCTGCACACCGCAAATGCCAACAATACCTTACAGGGCATATGGCTACATATCACCTTCTAGCAATCCGTAACTTTCTCGTTTCGTATAATGTAACAAATATTTTCGTACTTGCCCTTGTACCCTTTCCATACCGTTACTTGCTTCCTTTCGTCGTATGTAAGGCTTACATATGGAACTTCATTCTCCTATGACTTGGCTCTATAGCACGATCTATGACAGAAAGAAGGTCAACAATCCCTAGATGCCCTGTAGCCTCCTGTTTATAAATGTGGCGCACTTCACACCATAAACAGTGACTCTACCGGACACGACTTTGCGTACAACCCCTAGGACAAACTCCGCTCGATACCACTTTGTCACACCCTAACCTTATTAGGATGTGATGGGCACCCGACCCTTACTTAGGGCCGAGCGAACCCTCAGACTCTTACCGCATACAAAGTCACGCCAAACTTTTTTAAATCAAATAAGATAAAATACATAGCAAAATTTTCAGCAATCTCCTTTCTCGTATCCTTTAAATCGAACAAATCTATAATTATGCAAAGTTTCATTACATAACACGTACCGACATATCACCTGATGGAGCCGCGCATGCACCGACAATCAATACCCATGACGCTGTCTGCAAAGTCTATAATATAAATCCAGAAATCATAACAAACAAACTTTGATTGGGCAGCCCTCCGGGAGAATGGAGCTTGCCATCTTCGCTAGGACATCTTCTATAATAACTTCACTATCCGGGAGTACCGCGCGTATGAAACGCAGCCCCCGAAGACAGAGGGGTCGAACGAAAATGTACCGAGCATGTAAGGCATGCAATACGTAAAAACAACCATAATCGAGACAGTACAAGACTAAAAGATAAGTACATTACTCAAAATACCAGATGCTTCTTTTTCAGACACAAATCGTACGTACCTGTCTCATATATCAGAAGGAGTACAGAAAGTAAACGAGTCGTCCAAATTACTGAAATGCTTATTTTACAACCGCGTATCGCATGTCCGAAGAGTGCGTAATATACGTAATGCATCGTGGGTCTCACACGTCGACGGAGCACATAACATATCGTATGCTTCGTCGAGGGCACATATCCGACAGCTTACGTATCATACGTAAGGTTCCGATAATGTCTCATATCCGACGAAATTCGTAATCGTGCGCGTACGTACAAAGCTATATCGAATGTATCCGTAATCGCAGTCGACGTACGTATGTACCGATGATTCATAATCGCAGTCGACGTACAGAGAGATACCGGACGTATTCGTGGTCGAACCGAAAATACGAGGCATAGTAGACAGAGCCTCATCAAAGTCGAAATGCAGTAGGTAAGACATACGTAATCATGATCGAATCGTAGGTACGTAAAATGCATAGCTTATCCGTAATATCAAAATGCATACCTTCGTATCGCAAATTATGCATAACAGACTATATATTATCATATACATATATCGATATCGTATCCCGCCCTCCAACGAGGGACGCGGTAATGTAAACCCGCCCTCTAGTACGGACGCGGTGAATAGACGATCATATGCCATCCCGGCCACCGTCCCCATATCATCATATCATGAACATAAATGTAACCCGGCCCGCCTATGAGGGACGCGGTGAACAATGCGGGGAACTCGCACGATAACAGAACCCGACCCGGACGCAAAGGAATGTATTACGTAGGCATGCGCAAGATACCGCATCCCCGGCCCGGACGCAAGTGAATGTATACATTGAGCCTTGCACGAGCAGAGTAGTGAGAAACCATATGCACATAAATCTAGACTCAATGGATAGGTATACTGACCGACATCAGAGGATTCAGAACAAGTTTCGGGTTCTTTCGAGTTAGTATCGGAAAGTTATGAGCATTTTAAAATACAGAAACCTCTTCGGACTCTTTTTTTAAGCGATCCGAGATCGTACGAAGAACATTAAGGCTTTACAGGAATACTCATATCGAATACTGTCGAAGACTCATATCCAGATACTGTAGCCGAATACTTATACCGAATACTTATGTCGAATACCCATGTCGAATACTTATATCGACGCTCGTACTCTAATACTCATACGGTAGTTATCATGCCGAATACTTATATCGGAATACTTAGATCAGGATACTTATGTCAGAACATATATATATATAAGAATAGATGCTTATATCGAATACTTATATCGAATATTTACATCGGAATGCTTATATCAAAATATTCAAATCGGATCATTCGTACCGAAGCGTTTATATCGAATGGTCAAACCGAATACTTATATCCGAGTTACTGATACTTATATCAAATTCAGAACAATAGTGTCACGACCCAACCCCGTAGGCCGTGACTAATGTCCGAATTGGACACTTATACGTACCCGATACCCAGAATTAGCATATTGGCTTGCATAATCATAATCAATCACAAGTAGCCTCAGATATCACATAGCAGTCAACGTAAACAGCATGAGCCGGCTAGGCTGTCAAAATGTACCAAATCTCAAAATATGTACAAAGGCGAGCCGACTAGGCTGCCGCGGCGGGTAGACCGCCCGAACATATAACACATACACATAACTGTACAGATAGAGCCATAACCCACATACATATCCACAGACCTCTAAACAGAGTAGCAAAAGCATATGACGGGACAGGGCCCCGTCGTACCCCTAAATAAATATGTACATGTGCATCGGAATAGTATATATACCAAAATATCGGCTCCGGATGAAGGAGCACTCCCAGATAGCAGGAAAGGTGTCCTAAGAGGGTGGATCACCAAGCTGAGCGTCGGTATTCGGCGGCATGAAACGCAGCCCCCGAAGAAAGGGGGTCGCACGGAATGTGTACCGAGTATGTAAAGTGTAAGTGACGGATCATAATAACAAATTACGAACAATAGATAGGTATGCAAAATATCAAAATATTTATCAAAAATATAAATCATGCATAGGCTCTTAGAACGATGGTCGCCCTGTCGATGGCGCCATACCACAACATCACACCGTAAAGTTTCATATCTCCGTAACCCGACATATCCCCGTAACACATCACAGCCAACCATAACACCATACACAGCATAACACCAATATAAACGGAACCCGGCTCTCTAGCGAGGAGCTCGGGAAACCGTAACACAGCATCACACCGGAATATATCATAACGCGCACGAAATGTAACCGGCCCGGGATCCGGTGAACGAGGCAATAACCATAAGCACGAGCGGAGTCGTGAGCAATCATATGCATAAAATCATAATCATCACTCAGTAAGTAAATAAGAAACCCATATGCGGAAGTCAAAGTGGAAATAATATTAAGTTTTCCCAAAAATCCCTAAGGGTAGCATAGTAAAGCCGTGGGCCCCACGGACGGGTGCCGACCCCCACCCGAGCCCGACTACGAGGGTTAGGGGAAAGTTATGCCTTATGAACTAACATATTATGTTTTGGGGCGTTCCGAGCTCGTATGCAAAAGTTACGGACGTTTGAATTTCGGATCCCTTTTGTAGTCAAAATTCTTTTTAAGTCTTTCAAAATTCAATCATTTGAAAATGTCACGACCCAACTAGGGGCCGTGACGGGAACCCGATACTTGTACCGAGCACCCCTTATCTCGCATCCTATTCTCATTATCAAGTAGGCCGTAGGAGCTGTGCCAATTTTTTTTTCTTTTTGTTACAGAACATTTACATTAGCAGCGTCATCATAAACATAGACTAGTAAACTTTGCTATCCCGTTATACAAAGAATACGAACAATCCAAGATACAAACATCTAACTGTACACATCTGTCTACGAGCCTCTAATCATAGTACACATATACAGAAGAAGGGCCGAGCGCTGTCGTGCCCGCATATATATACACAAAATAGTACCAAGGGAATGAGGCTCCGGAACAACTGGAGCGCTGTCAAGTGCTGCTGGTGAGGCTTCTAAGAACCAAAACCGTCTGTCTGCTGACCTGCGTGGCATGAAACGCAGCGTCCACAAGAAGGGACGTCAGTACGAATAATGTACCGAGTATGTAAGGCATAAATGATAACATAGTAAATGAATGTAGAGTATGAGTCATAACAGAATAGATATACAGAGCTTATCCTGGTGCAGAAGTAACCTGTACATGTGTATGCCCTGTAGGCAGATACCACGCAAGCTTAGCCCATTTTTCAAAACACGGTGTCCCGTATCCCCGTATACAGTAAACAAGACATTTCAGTAAACAGTATTTCTTTCTTACATTCACGTACGCCGAATACATCGCTCTCCCACCCCCCTCCCCAACGTGTCCCAATACAACATGTCATATATATCATACATCGCATATACAGACGCCGCGTACGGCTCTCCCATATCCCGCGTCCGGGCATCCCGCGTCCGGGATGGAATCCAGCTGAATCAGGTGGTGATAAAACAGTTGCCCTTCCCCTTTTCCCCATGTACATTTACATATACATGTACATATACATATACATATCCATGCACATATACGTGTATCATAAGGTGAGGTTACCAATGAAAAGTGTCATTATGAGAAAAAACATCAAATAGGGTCATAAGGTATAGCTTCATCTACTTAGAACCTTTATAGCAGTCATTCCCTATGATAAAGTGGAGATATCAAGAAATCGTTTAACATTTTCATATTTTCATTTTTATAGCAGAATATATCGTCAATATGTCTATCGTAGGCATTTTCTCATTTTCAACTCCATCGTTATCATTATAAGATCATATTCTTTCACCTTAGTCAAGGAATCATGGACGTATGTTCTTTCTTAGCATTATCGTTGTCACGGTCATCGTAGACATATTTACATTAAGATAGTGCTGTACCTATTGTTTGATATTCGGGATAAGGATCAAAAGTTTCCTTAACTCTACTCCAAACAAGTCAAACGGAGCGATAGAGAAAATCCGGGAACAATGGGCCCACCTCGGGTCACATGAGGCGGCGCACACAATTTACGTGTAATACGTTTCATGACATTTCTTATGAGAGTTTTAGAGTGATCGGGTCTCATTTATGCAAGTTCTAAAGGTCTAAGAAGTTTTTCCAACATTTTGCACCATTTCTAGTTCAATTCTCCTGAATGAATAGTAGCGAATTTCAATCTTGGATTTCGAGAAAAGGAATGGTCCCCGAGGCCCGTATCCAACTTAGTACGTCTAAGACATGCCATAGAAAGAAGAATGAAGCCTTACATACCTCTTTCCGCTCCTTTTGCTATTCCAAATTCATGTCGCAATCTCGTCAAAATCGCAAATTGGTCGTTTACCAAAACTCTTATTAGGATTCTTAGAGTTAGAATCTTAAGGAAACACTTGGCTACCGAAATTTCGGCAGCACTTCCTCGTAAATATACCATCCTCAACATTCAATATAGCCAAATTTCTCATCAATCACAATCCGGAATTCAAACCCGGCCAAACTATTAACATAATTCAACAATCACACTAGCAATTCACATATTCCATTCAAAATGCACGATCTCAATTTACTACTTTCTTCAAAACCTTCCGACTTCAATGAACACAATAGCAACCTTATAATATATATTCCAACAACGTCATACTAATACCATTTCTTACTACCCATGCAAGAACGTTGTCTTTCAATATACAAAATCTTCCAATTATCAATATACACCACACGGCCACACACTATAATTTCCAACTTCCACTAATTCATTCAACTTTCACTTCTAATACAAGTTCCACCATAACTACAACTAGATTACCACATAAAATTCAATTCATATTTCCTACACATTGACACATACTCACGGCCAACTTTCAAACAACACACCCACTTCACAAACTTTCATATTTTCGTAAATTCTACTCATTTCTACATATCATTTACAACCATAACAACCAAACACTAGACAACATAATTGAATCATGACTCCTACACACATATATATATACACGGCAATGCACTATATTTCTCTCCTTCATGAATTTCATCCATTTTAGCATACCACAACACATACAAACCATATATAACACACAAAACAAGATTAATACTCACCTTTCTTCTTCACTCCACACTTGGCTACAACTTGGCAACTTGTATGATTGTGAGTTTTTCTTGCTTCAACAACAACTCCACCTTGTTAAGGACCCTCTACTTGGTAGAAAGTAATTTTTGAAGGAATTTTTATCAATTTTCCTTGGAATTTTTTCTCTGGCCGAATGGCCTATAGATTTTCTCCTTCTTTGTTTTGTTCTTCTTTTCTTGAAAATTCTAGAGGTTATGTGATAAAGATGACTTAGTCATCTTATTTATTGACCAAATTTTGTTCAATGTGGGCTTGGACCCTATGCATGGCCGGTTGGGCCTTCCATTTTCTTAAAAAAATGTCAAGCCCACTTTATATTCTTAGCTAGTTCTTGTAATTTATGGAAACAATTTTTCCAACTTCCAACTTTGCCCTTCGTCTTTCTTCCATATTCCCACGAGTCATATTGCGAATTTCCCTTTATGCCCTTGACCTTCCTCATTAATTCCACTTCTAAATTTTTCACAAGCAAACTTCATATGCCAAACAAAATAAAATGTGGCCTTGCTTATTGTCTTCCCGCGATTGTCTTGAATTATCCGATTGCACAAAATGCGGGATATAACAGAAAACATAATAAATCTTAGTTGAATACGTTAAGGAGTATGCATTTAGGATCGAATAAAGTACGTATCCGAGCTCGGATTTTAGGAGTAGAATAACCCCGAGGCTCGGGTCATAGCCTAGTAGTACTAAGACATGCCAAAGACGAAAGTAACGCCTTACATACCTCTTCCGATCGCACGATAAATCAAGCCTCAACTCCCGGATACGCCAAGATCTACATAGCGCCAAATACATTAACATTAGCCATACGCACTTAGGTATTCAAATTCAAACGAACATTAATTTCACCGAAATTTCAAAAAGATTTCCCCCCGCAAATACACCGACCCCGAGATTTCAACTCGGCTAATTTCAACAACAACCAAACCAACAACCAAACTACAACATCAATAATCAATTCACAATGCATTCCAACATTAATATCCAATTCCAACACATTCCAACACTAAACACATATTGCTACATACTTAGAGACATTCCAATATATATTCAACTATACTCATATAATCAAACTAACATTAAGGCTCATACGTTCAATTACTAATCCGAACCCATTTAAACCATATGCAAGAACACTTTAAGCAATTCACACAGTTTTTCAAATAACCCAAACATTGTCCCAACTTACCCGAATTCCACTCCAAACCCGAGAACACTACTCCCATATTTCTTTCCTTCAAACTCCATAAATTATACTGCCAAACCATGCATAAACAATGTCATTCTCTTAATTACAAAATTTACATTACAAGCATAATGACTTCCAAAACAGCCCGCATCCTTCACAACATCAACGTGGATCATCCAAAGGCTCATTAACGATACAAAACTCACAACGACAACAACTAAAGCCTTAAGTAACATTTGCTCATCATTGGCACAAACATGGCCTACATTCGGCCATCTTCCTACACACACATATATATAATTCACACTCATTCAACACACTACAACAACAAGGAAAAATGCTACATATAATTCAAGCTATCATTCCAACTATACATGGAACATACACGGCCACAAGCCATACATGCTCCACGCCCAAGGTTCAACTCCAACACCTAAGTTTTCATGAATTTCATTCATATTTGCATACTATAACATGCCCACACCACTCACAACAAGATAAAAGAAAATTAATTCTTACCTCTTCTTCTTCACTCCACACGTCAACTAAAGTGGTGAATAAGAGAAACGGATAGCTTATTGATCCAACCAACGCCTCCACGTTAACGAGCACCCTTGAATTAGGTGTTTTGCTAGAAGAACCAATTTTTTTGAATAATGTCTCCATATCTTCAAAGCATGGATCACCGGCCCGAGCTCCAGATCATGAGTGGGATAATTCTTTTCATGTTTTACTCGAGTCAGTTTTAACATATGCCATGACTCGGCCGTGCCGCATTAATACAATGACCCGAGTGCCAACTTTGAAGCATCACAATAAATGACATACCCGTCCGGTCCCCTCGGAAAGTGTCGATCTGAGTGTGGTCAATTTCTCCTTCAACAACCGGAAGCTCCGCTCACAAAGGCGTCGATCCTGATGGAATTTGGCTCCCTTCTGAGTTAGCCTTGTTAAAGGCGCTGAAATGGAAGCAAATTTCTCCACAAATCTTCTGTAATAACCAGCCAATCCCAGGAAGCTACTGTTACACCCCGGGTAAATTTTCATTCATGCGTGGAATTGAATAAATGAAGGGAAAGGATTACGGGTATCGAATCGATGAAGTGTCGAATTAGTTTCGAGAAGGACCCGTCAGCCATATATGGACTTAGACCCTTCGTCAACAGGTAGCCTGAAGCAAAGGACCGCTCTGTCACGAGATGCGACGCCATATGCGACTCGCATGTTGAACATGCGAATCGCAGGTGAAGCAGGCAGCCATCGCAGGTCGTGCCAGTGAGAAGTGGTTCTCTGGCACCATCTGCGACACTAAGTGCGACTCGCATGTGTGACATGCGACTCGCATGTAGTGTCGCATGTTGTGCCCAGCCAGAACCCTTCTCTGTCAACAGATGCGACGCGAGGTGCGACTCGCAGGCGTGACATGCGACTCGCATGTAGTGTCGCATGTCATGCCGATTCAGATTTTGCTGAACACCTTTAAATAGATCCAATTCGTCCAATATTTCATTTTTCTCCATTTTGTGACCTAGAAAACCTCTAGAACTCTCTCTAATATTCATCTACAAGAAAACCCAAAGGAAATCCATGATCAATAACATCAAAACCATGAACCAAGAGTGTGAGACCTAAGTAGAAGTCATCTTCTCCAAGGAATCCCAAGAAAGAAGAAGTAGGGTTTTGGAGCTAAGGAAGTATTCTCGTCCAAGGCTTGTCCAAGCATCATCCAAGGTAAGATTCATGACTATCCTACGTGATTTAAGGTGTTGTAAGGCTAAGAAACATGGATTGTAGAAAAGCATAAGGAATGGGTCTTGAATGGGTGAATAGTGCCTAAATGATGGTAGTCGGATAGAATCATAAATGATGATATGCTATGATTGTAAATATGTTGTAAATGATGTTTTAGCTATGAAATGAGTATTGTATATGCGAAAATGCGACGATGAGCTATATTCAAGGAATGAAGGGAAACTAGAGAAATTGGTTGGTTATGCTCGATGTATCCGAATGTCGATTATTAATTGTAATGTTGTGAACGTTGTTGTGAATGATGGAAGTTGATATAGAACATGGGAAGAGTAGTATAAACAAAGGAAGTGCTGTCAATTCTCTAGAATGTGTAGAACAATCTTATAGTCGATTAACTAATGCTAGTTCAAAT